>NC_052505.1:34429683-34584683 GCF_014356525.2 Nilaparvata lugens | reverse complement strand
TTCGCCGGGCCAGCTAGTAATAAAATTAGATAATCGTCTTCCAATATCAGCAACAGGTACAGTTTCATTGAGCGTCAATCTAGCCAGTTGACAACTCGACAGAGCGTTTCACTGCTGTTGGAGAGGTTATAGTTGATTGGTTAAAGTTGAAGTCACGCTTCAAAGAGTCTTCTGACTGCTGACTGACTCTTTCCACGCGGCTGTAGCTTTGAATTCGCTCACAACATTGATTCAGGAGAGGAGATGATGGGGAGTGAGACAGAGTAAGCTTGCGGTCTTTCACCCACTCACAGCCAACAGGATAATCCAAGCAATTAACTCGCTCTTGCAACGACAACAACAAACCTACAAACATTGTTGTTTCTGTCTGGCTCGACTAATTGCCATCTTCAGAACGTTTTCGCAGTCTCCTTTATTGAAATTGTTGAGTACACTCTTGTGTTCAGCGGTATTGGAGACAAACTTATGCTGATGTTGCTCTGGGTGTATTGAATGAGGAGTTTTGAGAGACGTTATGAGATTGGGGGATTTTTGAATCAGTCAGTAGAAATGTTCGTGCTCGTCTCCGTAAATAAAGTATGTAATTGAAATTTAAAATCACTCATGAGATGGAATGTGAGCAATATTTCACATTCATTGATGAAGTAGATTCGAGATTGCATTGTAAACATCTCAAAGATACAATAAAAACGTTTAATAATAATTTTGATAGCATTTTTGTGAATTCTGACCTGAAAGAGATTTGTTGAGTGCAATTTTGGTGCCATCGTCACGCTTCCACTTGATGCTCGGCGTGGGCGACCCAGACGCGTGGCATGTGAGAGTCACGTTGGCTGCCTCACGCACGATCACATCTGAACTACTCAGCGAGTCGTCGATGTTCGGAGGTACTGCAAAACACAAATCAACAGTCAACTAAAAATGGTAAAAATGCTTGTAAGTTGTTAGATAAGAAGTAGCCTACTTGGGAATTGTGAGTTTATAAAATACAATCTTAAATCATTTAGAAATAATTATATTCTGTTGATTAAGATAAAGAATACAAATACAAGATAGAGGAGCATTAATAGTACCTATATACAAGTAGTCGTTCATCTTAAGCTACGTGCAGATTTAAGCGCCACGAACACGCTCATTCCACTTTTCAACAGCTGATCTATGCTTATTATATATGTATCTCACTGTCTCTGTACAGATACAGATATAATCAGCTGATGAAGGGGAAATGCACGTGTTCGTGGCGCTTAAGTCTGAACGCAAATTTAATTGAATAGTGAAATATTTATGTTCCTTTGATGCTGCTTTCCATGACGAATCTCTATAATTATAATAACTTTGTTGTAGTTCAGACACCGTGCTACATATGTTTCTTGGAGCCTGAGGCTGAGGCTGATGGAGCTCCTTCTCAGAAGTAAAATGCATTCCTAAATAATCCAAGTAAAGTAAGTGTTTTTCAAATATTTACAAGTAACACAGTGTCTGAATTACAACAAAGTTATTTATGTTCCATTACAAAATGACCAAAAAAGACACTAACACCTGCTTTATTTCACTAGAGTAGTTACCACCATAATTGAGTTAGAAACTTCTCAGATGACTATCTGACCTGAAGATCCATCCTGTAGATCTAGAGAATTGATTCTGAGAATCTCGATAGAAATCATTATTGGAGAGGCCTTTGAAGAATGGCTGCTTTCTAGTTGCTGGTGCTGCCCGATCCACAGCCTGCTCCCTTCTGTCGAAGCAGCAGCAGCAGCAGCAGCTGCCGAGGTGTTTGCTTATTGTAGGCACGTTTTGCATTATAGTGCCACACCGGACAGGAAGCGCATCCACAGAAGGCTACTGTAATTAACAACCCCTGTCATATCGCGCAACTCGAGGTCTTCTCTTGCTTGACTGATGTTGCAAGACACTATCACCCTTTCTTCTTCTTCTTCTTCTTCTTCTTCTTCTTCTTCTTCTTCTTCTTCTTCTTCTTCTTCTTCTTCTTCTTCTCTTCTTCTCTTCTTCTTCTTCTTCTTCTTCTCTTCTCTTCTTCTTCTTCTTCTTCTTCTTCTTCTTCTTCTTCTTCTTCTCCTTCTTCTTCTTCTCCATTACCATCTTATTCTTAGATCTGGAAAAGATGAGATTGCGCATTCCTTGAGCTTTTACTCTCCTCCGTATTTTAAATTATTGTTCTTTATGAATTGGATTATCGTATCAGTAGGAAGACAAGTTCAATATTGTCTAGAAATCGATTGTCAGTATATTGTCAGTCTGATAGATAAGACTTTTGGAGAAAAGTATGTTGGGATGAATTGGAAAATTGTAGAAATGCAGAAACTCTTTTCAATCAATCACTTAAAAGATGGTAATAGTATTTATTTGAATTCCAATTAAATAATCGAACATAATAATATTGAATCAGACAATAATTGTATATTGAATTGATGAATCAATTTTCAAGGTAGAAGAGATATTCATAGAAAAAAGGTTGAGGTTTTTTGCGTATCCAATTTCACATCAACGATCAATATTCTATCAAAACAATTGATTCATAAATCAAGATTGCAAATCAAGCTAACAGACCTTCAGATCTCATTCAGAAACCAAAATTCAAATTATTGAACACAGGCAATCAATGTCTGTTCATTATTATCAAATAATGAGCATGAACATTAATGAGATGATGTAATTTGGACGAGAATCAATCGAAAATACTTTTAGATCCCTGAGGCGTTGCTATGGTGTGTATCAGAAATGACCTTACCTGCCCCGTTTATTTTGCAATTGGATAGTTTAATAATCATTCTACAAAAAGTTGAAAATTAGCTCTGATTGGATGAGAACCGAAAACTTATTTAAAAAAATATAATTTTTTGTAATGATTGGGTAATTGATATTCGATGATGAGCTTATAAAGGAAATGAGGGAACTTGGGGAATGTAATCGAAAGGGGTGAATTCAAATTATAAAATGCCGCGGGAGACGTGTGACACACATTGGTGTGCATGTGAGTAGCAAGATGGAAAAGTGTTGAGAAGGGGGAAATATGAGGGTGGGAAAGGAGGAGGGGAAGCCGTTTGCCGCTATGACGCGTGTAAAATTGGTTACCATTCTGTTTCTCTCGCAAGATTCCCGCTCTATCTTGTCGCTTGTCAGTTCCCAGTTCTTTCCCAGCTTTCCCAGCACCAGCATCCATTTTTCACTTTACTCTTCTTCAGTTTTAGAAATTGTATTTTACACCGCTACCTCTGACATTACATCTGTCTACGAGAACGAGAAGCATTTCTCCACACCCCTTGTTGACAAAATATTTAGCTGGCGCGCTTTTTTATCTTTCAGGCCATTTATTTTGTCTCTTGAGAGAGAATCCTGGCCGCCTTCTGTCTCGAGTTTATCTTGCGATGTAAACAAGGCACTCATTACCGCCTGGTAATTGCTCATCGTCGCTCCGAATTTATCCTCAATTTTCCGGACCGGTTACTCTACTGATTCTCTGCTGTAATAAATACGAGCGACAAGAGTGAAGAATCACATCGCAGGAAAAATAGCGGCTGCGGTTTCTCGTTTTATCCAACATTCCCTTCCAGTCTTATCTTGAATATACATGTATTCTAGAACCATCGTTTGTTGAATCAGTGTCTCGAGAAAGCCTGTGAAACTTCACTTGAAAACTACTGGAGACAGTAAGCTAAGTATAAGCTAAGTAAGCTAAGTATTTACCTGATTTTCAATAACAGATACAATTATTTCGAGAATACTCTGAACTGACTATGAATTTGTCGATGAAAACATACTCACATTGCCTACATTTACCGATCTGGAAGTATGGACAAAACGAACTCAAATTGCTTCTATACCATTCATTCATGACACATCAGAATATTCTATTAAAAAAATCATGCATATGCTGCTAAGGAACTGTGACAAACCAGATAATAATGATCACAACAGGAAATATATTATGAAACTGGAGAACAAATTAAAGACTATGGAAGAGAAGTATCATCTATTAACTGAAGAAAGTGTAAATACGGAATTCTGCATTGATATTTTTATTGAAAAATATGTTAATCTAGACAAACTAGATGTGATAAATCAGAACATTGAAACATAATATTGAGAGCTTAACTGAGCGTATTGGGTCTTTGTCAATCTCGATTGAGGCTTTAGAGGCAGAAAATCGGGCTCTTAGAAATTATGTATTTAATGAAAAAATGATACAGATATATATGGAATGCTCTATGATGAATTACACTGTAAATTTATAGAAAGTGATCAAACTATTTTCCAACCACAAAATTTAGAGAGAGTAGGTCAAATATCTGATCACATTTCTATTTCAAATTTTAATTTTCGAGATGATTGTCGTAGTGTTCCTAATTCGTCCAAGCCAATAAACAAGAGTCTCAAAATGCGTATTAAACTCTTCATGGATAGTCAAGGAAGGAAAGTAGTCGATATTCTTATGCAGAATAAGGTTGATAATTGTGATGTCATGGGCACCCTAAAGCCTGGGGCTTGTTTCAGGAATGTAACAGATGGGTGTGTGAGTGATTGCTCTGAAATGGGTCCACAAGATGCAGCAGTTTTTCTGGCAGGGGGTAATGATATTGCAAAAAATTAGGCCAAATCATTCATAACAGTACTACGTAGGAAACTTTTAGAAATGCGACACAAAAGAGTCTTCGTCTTTGATATTCCTCATAGGCATGATCTCCCCAGCTGGTCGTGAATAAATCGGTGGTGTGGGCAAATGTTGAGCTGCGAAAAATTTGCGATAATCTTAGCAACGTAACAGTTTTGTAGTTGAGTGGACTTGGAAAGCGTTTCCATACACGTCATGGGCACAATTTAAATAGGCTATTGAAGCACTACATTGGAGCTAAGATATTGAATGAGCTCTATGAAAAGGTGGATACTGTTGTAGGTGAGCCAATATCATTAAAACTAGACTATTTAGCCGATATTGATACTGACCAATGTCGGCCGGATATATGGAGGGATGAGGAAATGTCTGCACAAACAAATACTGAGTCGGAGTCTGAGAAATTAAAATTTATATACCAGAATATAAGATCACTGTACAATAAATTGGATAGGTTAGAAATATTCATTGATTCAGAGAAGTCAGATTTTCTTATTTTAACCGAGCATGGTCTAAGGGATAGTGAGCTGAGTTGTACTACTCTGTATAATATGCTCCTTATTGATAGTTATTGTAGAAAAAAAATGGGAGAGGTTTCTATATATCATAATATTAGTCAGCAACCATTGAGTATTCTGAAAGTTAATGTTGATGAGTACAGTATTGAGGGTTGCATTGAACCGGCCTGTTGTAGATTCAATTTAAAAAATAAAACATTTATTCTGCTCGGTGTTTACCGGCCGCCAAACGGTGACATAAATTTGTTTTTCAGTAATTTAACCAATGTTTTTGAGAATTTATTGATGAACATGGAAATCAGGTTTATTTGTGCAGGTAACTTTAATATTGATTCTCTGTTTGACTCCCCTCAACGTAGGGCTTTCCTCTGCATGATGAATCAATTTGATTTAATTTATAATGTAAAGTTTCCTGCTTGAATAACTGCTTATAGTAGTAAATCAATATTGACAACATAATTACTAGTGATACATTAACAAAAATAAATGTGGATGTTATAAATTCATGACTTTCCGACCAAACCGCGCAGTGTATTGAATTGTCATTGGGGAAACGTTGCCGCGAAGCAGGAGTTTCAGACAGTGCAACTGTTACTTTTCGGAATTGCAGTACGGATAATATAAACAGTTTGGAGGCATCTCTGGCAGGTGTAGACTGGAATTCATAGTTTATTTTCAATTTGGGAGATACAAATAAAAAGTATGAGGTTTTTCATGATATTTTCCTCTACATATATAATATGCATTGTCCCTTATAGTAACCAAAGCTTTATCTGAGACCAGAGAAAACTTCTATAATATATTGTATTCTGTGCTAAGTCTAGAAAGATGAAACAAAACTGGATGACAAAAGGAATTCAACAAATGAGTATTTTACTGAACATCGCAACAAGTAGGGCACAGTCAGTCACTGACTTCGACACTTCACTCATAAACAAAGTTAAGAAACACTATGACCAATTAGTAATTGATGCAAAAAAAGAATTCTATGTTAACAAAATAAAGAATGTAAGAAACAAATCTAAATCCGGCTGGAACCTGATCAATCAATTTAGAGGAAAAAGTTCCAATAGAAAAATTGTAATAATAACTCTCGATATTGGTAAGATCACGTACATATCACTGACCAACAAGAGATTGCTCCTGTATTCAATAATTTTTTCCACGACTCGATAATTTGACAAATTCCTGTCATTCCTGATAATGTATTAGACGGATCAAATCAGAGGTTCCAATTCACGAAATAAAATGTTTATAGTTTTAATAGGCTATGGATGGATGTATCTGAAAACCTCGTGAATCTCAATATCAATTCATTCCTTCTCAATTTCATTATATTTTCTACTCTTCATGTAGTACGTGACAACTATGAGTGATTAACTATCATTTTGTGAGTTGTAGTCAGTCGTACCTTCACTATTCATATATCAATAAGGTCACTCTCCTAGTCCACACAGGTGTTGATGGAT
The DNA here is from genome assembly GCF_014356525.2 of Nilaparvata lugens. NCBI lineage: Eukaryota > Metazoa > Arthropoda > Insecta > Hemiptera > Delphacidae > Nilaparvata > Nilaparvata lugens. The sequence continues at coordinate 34,578,066 of NC_052505.1, read as the reverse complement.
GGCCATTAGAATGATTGGTGTCAATCTCATTTCCAGCTGACTCGTAAGTAGAAAGCTCTCAGAGTACCTACATCAATCATCTGTCACGGCAGGATCGGATTGAGATGCATCCAAATGAATATAGCAGCAATAGAGAGAATTTGTATGGCATCAGACTGCAATTTCTCAAAGCAAATACCTTTTGCTCTGTTGATTTTGATTTGGTTCACAGGAATAGTTGAGTGAAACATGTATGCCAGGCAAGTGCTTTCGAGTGTAGGGTAGTCGGTGAATATTTCAATGATATTCGGGCGTGCTTCGCAGCGTTTAGTCGGTTGACAAAGAGCCTTTTTGATTGGGCGCGCTGCCATGGTTAGTTGCTACCTGCTGGCTGCTGGCGGCTGGCTTGTTTAGGCTACGCTTCATTCTGTTTGTAGCCAGTTTTACGCTGCAAGTATTCGCGTGCATCGATCCATAGGAAATTGAATGTTGTTGGGTGGCTAATTCGTCGACCAGAACTCATCACAGCTATCAATATCACTCACCAAACAATTTGGAACGTGAATAACATGTTTATTGTTCCATTAATAATTGTGGAAGTATTTTGATGGTCTGGAAGCTGCCATAATGTAGTATGTGAATAGTTCCATGTGATGGAATTTTATATAATCAATAAAATACTTTGGAACGGTCAGGCTGTAGGAACTACCTATTGGGAAGATACTACTACCTATGTTTGGAAGAGTTTTCACATTGTAGTTACTTATTTCACTCGAGACTTCCAGTGACTTCCAGAAACATCTCATAGAAAACTGTATCACAGTGAATGATGTCAATAATAATAGTTATTAGTGAAGTATTCGAATGGCAGTGATAGAGAGCTTCTATTCCAAAAGATTCATCCTTTAGAATTGTACCCACAAAACAAAATTTATAAAGTGAACAGCCAAACCTCTACCCAGCAATTACAAGCCATGTGAATTACTAGGATCCACTGTACCTCATCCATCTCTACAACAATTCTAGAACACAAGATTGATGACAAAGACGCTGACTTCTAGAGAGTGTGAGTGCAATTCAAGCCAAAGCGGGAGGATCTGTGAGTTATGGCCATGACGTCGCACGATCCGCGGCAATTAGCCAGCAGCCGGCTGCGAACTATCGTCCAACTATTGGACTAATAATAATCGGAGAGAAGACGCTTCCGCGTTATAGGACAAGTTGGAGGACAGAGACACACACAATGGTCGGCGTCGGCATACTCAAGACACCACAGTCAAAGTTTCCTTTCTAATTAATGCTGTCCTAGGATGGAGGGGGAGGGGAAAGGTTTCATCCCATTGTACCGGGGCTCACGCCCTACCTGACTAGTTCGCACACCACGTACTTTTTACCCAAAGAATTGCACCATTGTTCTCACAACTGCAACAAATCAACTCGATTGTTTTCGGAAAGGTAGGTTAGGTGGTCGTCGAGTCACGAATAATGAAATGGAGCCCCCTGAGGGGTTGCACGGGAGAGAGGGGAGGGTTTAACCACCCCCTGAGCAAACAAGTGTCGCCGCTCGCGATTTGGATACCAGCCGATAAATTGGCACTGCTTTGTCTGCACACATACACATCGGCCTGCCTGGCCCTGATTTTCATCACCGTAATGTGTGTGACTGTGTCGTCCTGTCAACAGTGTCTGCTCGGGATATTTCTATTTGTCTTTCTCACCGGCCACTGTGGCGGTGGCTAACTCTGATTGCTTGGCTCGACACTAATTTGTCAATCCGATCTCGAAACGGGAGCTGGAACGGGACGGGTTCACGTTTCCGTTCCCGTTCCCAACCTATCTTGCACTTCCGTGGCGGCGACTATTGCGCCGCTAATTAACCCTTATTCACACAGTATTTGTCGTCGATTGTGCTGATCAAAGCGCTGCGGCTTGAATTGGGCAAAAATGCTCGATTCTCGTCACCGCACTGTTCAATGTAATTATGTCATTGATTACTGATTGAGTCGCGGTGCAAATAGTAATAGATTATGAAATAGAAACGCTGGCCTTTGCGGCTGTACTTTTTTATAGTATGGAAGTGATAGCCTTCATTGATCTCGAACAATGTAAGATTCTTAGGCTCTTCTTATAGAGGAAAACTTTACTGTTGTTATTTTGTGACATTGATAATTCCTATTCAAGCAGAACAGTTTCTTCAAAAAAGTAGGTTATGTTGACACTTTTGATTCCAAGCTCTCAAAAGTTCAAGATTCGAGTTCTAAGCTCTCTGGAAGCGATTCATGGCTAGGCATGATTGTAAGAAGATGAGAAGATGAAGACTGATGGGTGCATGGAATAGGAAACGGTTATACCAAGATTTTAGGATTTGAAAACTCCAACCATTTGAAATAATAAGATCTTGATCCTTCCAACGATCAACACTGAATACGGGTATGTACTCGTGATTTACTTCATAAAATTGATATATTCCATGAATGAATTGATCGAAATATCACTCAAAATAACAGAACTTATCAGCACTAATAGGAATTTCGAACCAATAGTCAATAAAGCTATGCAATAGTGTTGATGACTGCAATTATTATTACTACAACAATGAAACCTATGAACCTATCTTATTCTCTGAAGGGAGTCAAACTTCCAATATTCCCCACAGTGTCCCCTATTTTTGTTGGACGGAAATTTCAGAGGAAAACACTGGCAAACGTCGACAATCGTGCTGACGAAGATTATGAGAATTGCTCATGTAATTCCAGTCAAGTGGCTAATGATATTTTGGAGAGCGTAGCACGTAGGATGCAGTTGTGATGGCGAAGTGGCGAGGGGGTTGGGGGCTGTGAATGGGGCTTTGGGGCGGCACTTGTGCGATATTTAATGAGCGCCTCAAGTACCTTGTTAGTCATCCTAGTGAACGGTCGAGCCACCAAGGGCAGCCAACGCCTGGTCACACCGATGACACGCACTTCACTCCACACTCGTCCACCTCTTCATCCACCTCCTCCTATTTCTACTACTCTTCATCAACTTCCTTTTCCTATTCCTCCTCCTTTTCTATCTCCTTTCCGCCCTCTTAATTCTCGCCCTTTCTCATCTCATTCTTCTCCTTCATCATACACTCCTTGTCATCCTCTTCCTCCCCCTCCTCATGCTCCTCCTTCTCATCAAACTACTTATTCTTCCTTTTCTCCAATAATTTGATATGATTCTAGTCGAGTATAATCTCCTCATCCACCTTGCACAACTCTTCCCACGGCATCCCTTTTCTCTTCTTCTCCTCATTTTTTCTCTGTCATCTCCTTCCTCTTTTTCTTCCTATTTCCCTCACTCTTAATCCTCCAATATTTGTTTCTCATCCTGCTTCTATACTCCTTATACCAATTTCCCACTTCAACCCCTCCAAATTTTTCTCTTGCTTTCTCTCATTTCATAATCTCCTCCAGCATCCCCCTGCAAACCTTCAACTCCATCTACTCCACCTTCTTCTTCTTCTTCTTCTTCTTCTTCTTCTTCTTCTTCTCATCTCACCCCTTCCCTTTCTCTTCCTCCTGTTCCTCCTCATCACTCTCTCTCTCCCTGATTTTCACCCTCATATATTATTTCTGTTCCTCCCACTCCTAAGCACTTTCTCAATCGTCTCCTCTACTTCTTATTTTTCTTTCTCATTTCTCTTCTTAGTCTTATAGTAATCATAATTACTAGAATATTATTGTAATTATTACATTTATTATAACTGTTGTGATTTTTGCGATCTTGATTATTATTCTTTTCCATTCTTCTTCGTCTTCTTCTTCTTCTTCTTCCTCTTCTTCCTCTTCTTCCTCTTCTTCTCTTTCTTTTTCTTTTCTTCTTCGTTTTCTTATCTTAATTAATTCAAGACCACAATACGATGTTCTATTTCTTATTCTATAGTTCATTTTGATAAGTTCTTCTCAATTGTGCATATTCCTTCTTTCTCTTCTCTTCTTCCCTATTATTATCACTATTTTCCCTGTGATTTTTCCACTAGCTATCCAGCATGTTCAAATGTTTATTTCTCTTTCTATCTCTATTTCTCTTTCTACCTTTTCTCTTTCAGATTACTTTCTACTAATATCCATATTTGATATTCGATTCTTTCTCACATTAAATCATACTATTCCTCTTCCATTTTATGCAAATATTATTCATTATCAGTTGTATTATGTACCTTTTCTCAATTGATAACTCTCTTCAAAAAACTTTCGTTCCTCTGCTGGCCTTTTTCTTCTCTTCTGCAGTTTTTACTGGATCCCATTTCGCTCTATCTCCACTTGTACTCGATTTTCCACCACTCGATTTCATCTTTCTCTGTCTCCACTTGGACTCGATCTTCCACTACTGGATTCCTTCTCGCACAATCTTCACTTTGACTTGATCTTCCACTACTGGATTCCTTCTCGCTCTACCTTCACTTGAATTCGATTCTTCCACTACTGGATACCTACTTGCTCTATCTCCACTTGGACTAGATCTCCCACTACCAGTTCTTCCTCAATCTTCATCTTATTCACCATTTGGGATTATTCATCACCGGAAATCCACAGATCACAACATCCACATCTTATTGTGTTTAGTGTTTTTAAATAGTGAAGGGAGCCGAACTGTCAAGGCATACAGAATGCACTCGAATCAAGAGACTTTTTCATTCAGGTAAAGTTTTATCAGTTTCATCCCCATTTTCCCCGTCATGTGTCGTTCTGAGGTCGGTTCACGGTTGGTCTGCTGCTTGATGCCTCTCACTGACACGTCAGCTCGCTCGCCCTCAAGTAGGTATGATTATTTCAATAATAGAAATAATGACGCAGGTATGTTCCTAGCTAATAAGCTCCACTCTTTCAAAAAACTATTCAAGGCTGCTCACCTTAACGTCCAATCCCTCAGATGCCACATTGATGAACTCAGAGTAATCTTTCGTTTTCAGGACTTCAATATAATTGGAATTTCCGAATCATTTTTGAAGCCTAGTATTTCATTTTTGAAGCCTAGAATTATAGATTAAATAAAGCTTGTGGGGGTGTAGCAATTTATGTGAAAGATGGTATCAAAACAAACGTTTTAATCACATATAACAAGAGTATTGTTCCAGACCAGAGTTTATGCTACTTGATTTATCCTTATCTAGTACTGATAAATTACTCGATGGTATCTGTTATCGCCCACCAAAAATAGGTTATTTTACAGATTTAGAAAATGCCTTGCTTTCTCTTATGCCTTGCTATAACTGTATACTAGTTATGGGGGATATGAACACCGACTTGAACATGACAAATCGTAACTTCGACTACTTTCAACTGACTACAATTTTCAAATGCCTAAACATGACTATTTTACCTCTCGATCCAACTCATCATACTAATGAATCTGACACACTCATTGACCTTCTCATTGTTAGTGATCCTAACGAGTTTGTTCAAGCAGGCCAAATCCCAGTCCCAGCTATTTCTGGACATGATTTGATCTACTGTGTACTTTCCCATAAGATACCTAAGCCAGAACAGAAAATTATCACTTATAGAGACTTAAAAAACTTTGATGAAGCCGCCTTCCTGACTGATGTGGCTCAGACTCGATGGCATCAAATTGAAGCGTTACCCTCAGTTGATGACATGGTCAAGACTTTCGAGAATTGAACTTTGACTTTGTATGACAAACATGCACCTTATGTGACAAGGAGGGTCAATAGAAAACGACGAGTACCGTGGATGACTGAAGACATACTTAAGATGATGGGACGTAGAGACAAAGCACATAGAAAATTTAAAAAGACATTTGACTTGGAAAGTTTGATAGAGTATAGGAGCCTTAGAAATAGAGTTAAACAGGAATTACGGAACTCAAAGATTAGGTACTTGAACTCATTTATGACAAACAATGGACAAGACTCTAAATCACTTTGGCAGGGAATAAAAGAATTCGGGCTTGGCAAACAGAAATCGAATCCACAAATTGACTTATCATTGAACAATATAAATGACCATTTCGTTTCACACTCTAACCAACGCGAAAAAGTTGTCATTGCTAATCATATCGATGATCTTTAAGAGCAGGTTACAAACTTAGATTTACCAATTACTGATCAATTCATTCCCTTACCATCGAACTTGATAACCAAGGAATTCAACAGTTACTTCAAATTCATGTTCACCTAATTCAGCCGTCTTCAGTTACAAGGAACATTTCTAGTATGCTGTCCATTTTCCCAATTTACTCGACCTCTATAGAATAACTCCTTTCTTTACGCAGAGTTCAAGGCACTACTACAGTATTGGAATGAGAGGAACATGCTTACATCTCATTCATTCAATTATTTATTGAGTGAGCGAAGAAATAAAATATTCAGAAAAGAGAAAATTATCAAGAACATTATAATCCTATCAATCTAATGGAATCTACAATCAACAATACACATTTCTACGTAAATGGACTCCCTTTACAGGTGAATTAGTAAGAATTGGAGAATTCCTTCAAGTTCTATTCAAAAATAAAATTTGTGGATTCAATGTCAATATTCAAGAGGCAATAGTGACTTTTACAATGATAGAACAAAGCTACATAATCTCCATCTATCATGTCACATAGAACTCTGTTTTATCATGCTGTATTTTATTTTGATGAACTGTTACAAATTAATATCGAATCAGATCTCCGATCTCAGTCACGAGTTATTATAACAAAATGATTTGCCATTGTTGGTTCATAGTAGGCCTACAATGTCATCAAACGGAAAGCCCAATGATGTACAAGAATCCATAGTAATTGATGTAAACAATGGACTAGTGATTATTCTGAGAATGATGTGGTGAGCTCAAAGTGGATTAATATTATATTGTTGCGGTCTGAAATACTTATTGTTCCTCGTTCACATCCGACATCAGTAACTGAGTTAACTTTTTGATGTAAAGCGATCCTTTGATCATTAAAATGATAAAGTCTATAGTTAGTAGCTCTCAACTCCTGACTTTCATTACAATAGTAATTGGCTCTTCTGTGTGATGAGAGTCTTTCAGGGAACTTGCAAATCGTATTTTAACCGAAACTCAGTTACACGCATTAAACATCCGCTTCAAAGAAGTGCTACCACCAACCCACCACTAATTTTCATCATAAAAGTTCTTGAATGAGTCCCGCTTCCCAAGAATTTCAACAGAAATTTCCAAATAAAGTTATAAATGGAACCTAAATATAGTTCCCAGTATTTTAAGTAGCTCCCTATTACGTAATGGGTTTTCTAAGTAACTACCTATTTCTAAAGTATTCAGATAACTTCAGGATCTCAGAAGCTTTAGCTGGAGGATAGCTACGAGCACATTGAAAAATAATATATGGATAAATAACGAGATCTATGGATTCATTTAGTCATACATGTGTCAATTTCTTGAAGTATTCAATAATTAGTTTCATCGATAATTTTTATTCTGGCCGTAATTTGAGAATCTGAAATATATGTTGGTCGTTGGAGAGAACAAATTTGCTTTTGATATCCAAATAAAATATTTTCAAGTTAGTGGATCATCATCCATAGTGAGTGATCTTTTTAACATTGAATTAATACGGACGTACAATGGCGAGAATAGTTGAAGAAATTCTATTAACATATAGAACTCGTTTAAGAGTTTGTGTTTCTTGAATAGTTCCAAATTTTCTCAAGTAACTCAATATTATTCGTTGAAAGTGGTAATTGAGTGGAACATTTCTAATTAATTTATCAATTTAAGCCACCTAAATTCGAAATTTATAGTTTTAATGTTTATTTTGGACCAAAAATTTATAAAAATTGTACACGTGAATTTCTAACCTTATCTTGGACTTTGTCACCTATAAATTTGGAAGAAAAATAGCACAAGGACTACCTTATTATTTTATCTTCCAATGTTATTACATTAGTGTCATTTGCATTGTAAATAAATAAAAATAAATAAATTGGGATGTCATGAAATAAATCTGAATTATTTTACAAGGGGGCATGAATATTCTCTTTCCATCAAACTTCCTGAATAATCATCACTGGAACTAAAACTTCATTTTATTTTTTCAAGTTTATAATGAAATTTGTTCAAACTTAACTAATAAATAATAATGTTCAATCTCCATTTTGTATCTAAACTGTTCAATTGAAAATTAGGACTATAACGAATTGAACTACATTACTTGACCAAAAATCCTATTTTCTTCTTCATCAAATGAAGTGGATTTGAAGTATCAATATTCTATAACTATGATACAAATGAAAATCTTGGTTTGATTATCCCGTATCCTGCATTCAGGGAAAACCGTTCGATAACGGTTTCGATGATGATGAGCGATAACGGATGATTAAAAATTTCGTATGAGTGGTAGAAAATGAACAGTGTGTTTTTCTGTCGAATGAAGAATCAAACACGCAGGCATCACTCTAGTTGAACGGTACTTGTAAAAAAGCAGCGAATTCGACGGACGATTATAACAGAGCGGACGAGATGACAGGTTGCTGACAATTTGAGTGCGGGCAATATATCAAAGCTGGAATGGAATTGGGCGCGAGCGCGGGGTGATAATTTGCACTGGGCCCAGGTGGGATTGTTTTCAAGTTGTGGAAGGGAGTGAGTGACTGACTGAAAGGGGGCGCTAAGTGACTAATGACTGAGTCAATCGATAGACAAGCACCGGTCTCATCGCCCCACATTATCGTCTCGTAATTACAACATCCAAGTCCATCTTCATTTTCTTCATTGTTGTCTTCTTTTCCGTCGAAATCAATCAGTCTCCCAATCGGGTGCAAAAAGAAAAGTTACCATTGTCGTGTGTAGTCATTCATCAACGCTGTGATAGCCAAATAAATTGCTTGCTACTGAAATCGACTGCAAGCAACATTAATTGTCGCCCTCGTTTCACACCTGAACTTTTCACTCATACTATGATAACTCACTTCACTATATTAATCTTATACTCTTTATCTGAAAACACATGATTAACGTTTCCGCCCATGCAATGGAGTAGTATGTGCTCAAAGTTAGTGTCTACTAACGTTGGTATGTGCTAATACAAGGTCTGGCAGTGCATCGGGCGATTTAGAAATAACTGTTAAAAATCGATGAAGTTGTTAACAAAACTTTTATTTGTATCATCATAATCTATATAGAAATGCATTATTATTCCATCTACAATATTGTTAATTTCTTTAGAATTACGTCGGCAATGTCACTCCTTTTCTATTCGACGGGAGATTGTACAAATTCCTCAACAAAATGTTGAGGGTCGTCATGGACAATTTCCGTCAGCGCCTCCACGAATGGATATAATCAAGTGGAGCTGTGTGAAATTGGAGATTCGAACAATGAGTTTCTATAATATTCCAATACACTATTTACACTGAGGTTTTCATCAACTTATTGGAAGGTTAATCTAATTAGTTCATCAAGTAGCAAGAATAATTAAAGCCAGATTAATAAGAAATGAGCTAACGAACTAATTTCCAATTGGAAATATAAATGAGCTTAAAAATATATATCAACTGAAAAGATCCTCTTCGTTATTTTCCATTTTGAACTATTATTCACAATTCCATTATCTGAGTTGAGTGTAGTTGATATGATAGTAGCTGAGCTTGTTTATTATATATGGAAATTATACTGTACTGTTAAAATTTCATAAAATCATTGAAAATCTTGCTTTTGGAATTATAATAGTCTGAATGAATGCAACATTTAAATACATTGATAGAGTTCAACTAAATCATTGTCATTGTAAAAATATCTGTGCAGCAGAATGTAACACAAACATTTAACAGTTCATATTGCCAATAACTTGTATTACTATTATTGTTCACATATGTAGATGCAACATAGAGAATTTGATGATGATGTTGCATGGCTATTTGTGAAATTAGATGTGTACCATTTCAAAGGACAGCACCAATCTATCTACAATAATGTAAAAAATTCAATTCATCTACACTCAAATCCACCAAACTGAATTCAATAATCCGTGCTTTCTCGACAAGAACGATTGGCCAATTTCATTTACTGTGCAATCATTGCCAGCTTTGCTGAGATTCAAAGAACAAAATTATTCATTTGAGGGTTGGCACTAGATAACGGAAGCTAGTCAAACGATGACTGGCCACATCAAAGCTGGTTTATCCTCGGGCTGCGGGATGCACATTCAACATGATCTCGATAATGCACTTGCAAAGCGTCGACAGTCATCAATGTGTGACGTCACACAACCCCTCCTCTCACCAACCCACTGACTCCGAACAACCCCCTCCACCCACACACCATAAACAAACTGGCCCTGTTTGTCATTGCACGGATCTCCTTGCTTTGCCATACTTGCCAAGTAACCCCAGGGTCATGTGGTCCGGATATTTCCATGATGTGTAAACATCACTGCCCCGTCCATACGTGGCTATCCAACTCCAATTACACTATTGAATTTCGTGAACAAATACTTCGATAATACTCATCTGCTATCCATATTTTCTCTCATTGGCTCTCTTTTGCTTTTCATCTGTTCTCTTTTCTCTTAGTACCATTACTATTGGTATTAATATTTTGCTCTCTTCTGGTGTTAATGTGTTCTTTGCTGATGTTCATTAGTCTTTTGCTTTTCATGTATTCTCTTCTGGTATTAATCTTTTGAATTTTTGACGATGATGTGTTCTCTCATGATGTATAGTCCTGTTCTGGTTTTTTATATCCATTAATAATAGTAATAATAATTTCTCTGGTCGAGGGTACAACACGACCAGAGGAGTTTATTCAAAATATGGACATGATTACAAAAAGCATATGAGGTACAATTATTTACAAAGTATTAATACAATTGGTTGATTATGTGCTGATCTTAGAAAATGTGGCCCCCACTATATATGAATATGTGTCGGGATGCCACTAATTTGGCTATTGTTTAAGATTTTATGCCAAAAGTAAAAAAATCTAATAAAGATACATCTTGCGAGTCATTAGAAGTTCATGAAAACAACATTTATTATAAATACACAAATTCAAAAAAAAAAAAAAATTGATAACGTATGATGTAGAAATTTTAGATAAATTTAACATAGGAAACATTTATAATACTCATGGGAAAAAACATTAAAATGAAGAAAATAAGAATGTAACAGTATGAAATTTTCTTATACAACTAATTGTTCTCCATGATTGATTCTATTATCCAAGAACCACTTTTTCGTTTTTGATTTAAATGACTTGATTGGAAAGTTTAAACTGGCAGTTTATTGAAAATTGGTCCTAAATATGTGGCTGACCTCTGAGCAGCTGATGTTGTCATCCTGGGAATTCTCAAGTCCATGTTCCTTCTGCGTGCCTTGCGGGTGATTCAAATAGTGGTTTTTTTTGGTGAATTTTAGAAGTCTGTGAATGTAAATTTATCTGTCTGATGCTGAGGATGCTGAGCTCCGAGTATAGTAGTACTGAAGGGAAGAGTGGATGTTTGCGTCCTGTAATCCTTAAAATTAGCTTCTAGGGAAGAGTGGATGTTTGCGTCCTATAATCCTTAAAATTAGCTTTTGAACCTTGAAGATAGGATCGATGTGGCAGAAATTTGTAGCTCCCCAGGCCAAAATGCCATATCTTGCTTTGGACTCGACTATTGCATGACAAACATTTTTCATGTCTGTTGACAGTAGCTGTCTGAGTTTGATGAATTTGTAAATCAATTCTCTGATTTTAGCCGTTTGATGTAAAATGTGTTCATCCCAGCGAGGTAATTCATCTATTATGACTCCTAAATATTTTATATTGTTTGTGTGCTCTATTGAAGGACAGTTACAATTCATACTATCTAATTTGCAATGATGTAGTTTGATTGTCTGCTTATCTGAAGGTTTCTTGGAATCTGTCAGTGAGAAAGTAATAAATTTTGTTTTTGGGCATTAATCGATAGAATGTTATTGAAGAGCCAGGAGGTAGCTTTTCCCATTCCAAGTTCAGCTGACCTGAAGACGTCATCCCAGCTGGTTCCCCGGAATAATACTAACCCCGGAAAAATAGGAACATGTGTGGAAGCAACAGATTAGCGATGCATTCCACTTCCATGACAAGAATTAAATTGACAATCCAGCTTAGCTATAATTTTATAATGATAATAAACGTAACCAAAAGAATCAGAAGGTCAAGATAAAAGTTAAATAAGTCACATATTTATGCTCTCTCCACTGGCATTTGAGTTTTCTCTCCTGATGTTCATAGTTCATAAATTCTATTCTGCTTTGTATTCTCTTTCGCTATTCAAGTGTTCTATGCTGCATTTTGAATAGCATGGAGTCATTTGTTAATAATTTCACGTTCCAATGGATATTATATTGTACGATCTGTCTGATAAGCAACTAAAATGTTATCATTGCAAATGCAACTTCATCGATATTTAAAAAGAAGGAGAAGTAGCCATTTCCATTGTTTGAGCTCCAGAATCTCTATTATAATGTTAAGGGTGTTGAAGTTGACTTTGTATAAAAGAGTTAAAGCAAAAAGTATCTGTTTTACAATTGCTTGGAGTAAACATCGTAAACCACTCTATCTAAATCAGCATTGGTGAAGGTGAATTTGAGATGAAGCCCCTAATCCATCAAAGAGCATTAAAGAAAAGCACATTACCTTCTTCGAATATGGCAGAATAGTCTCATTTGATCTACTAATTGCATCGCAAGTCAAGTCAGCTCAAATACTTCATTTCTCCTAGATAATTGTGCCTAATATGAATGTATAATATCCCTTGTTCATGATAGTAAATGATTGGGAAACATTAAGCAGATAATACTAATCCCACTAGTATCCTAATACTAATCCCACATGCATCTAGATTAGTTGTTCATGAAGATGCATCCCAATCATAATTCCAGAATTCTCGATTGATACCATTAATGTAAAGACCCTTCAAGATACTTCATCCTCAATCACATCCTTAAATCAGATACATGGTATATAAAGGGATACGAGAGATTTAAGCTCTGACAACAATGTTCCAAATCTTATTCTATTATATTAAGCGAGCAATTTCTGTATTTATATTTATATATTGGTTATTTATATGGTTATTTATATGATTTTCTAAGTCCAACGGATCTCGAAATCGGCTTTAACGATTTTGATGAAATTTGCAATATAGTAGAATTATGATATAAAAATTCCATTGCACTAGGTCTCATCCCTAGGAAAACTCGTTGAACGACATTGAAAGGATAATTATTCATCCTTGGAAAACAGCTGAGACTCTCGTCGTCTGTGGATAATGGAAGTGAGTGAGCGAGTGCGTCTATGGAAAATAAAAATATATCATCACCGAAATTCATTAGCTGACGTATAGCCAGCTGTAAAATATAAACACGACCGACTTGAAAGATGAAGAAACCTTTAGGGTTGGAAGGTAGAATTATTCATAATTGAACAGTTTAATCAATCATAATTTTAAGCTACAAGTGATTAGTGAGTGTTATTTTGTCAATCAAAATTCGAACTTTTCTGTTTTCAAATATTTGGACTGAAAATCGTACTTGAATTCGAAAGTCTATGGAACATAACCTACTTTTTGGACTATAGTGTATAAATCTAAACTTGGGGAAGATACAGTTTTGGGCCGTGCTTGTAATGAAAGAATTGTGTTCTGTGTATCAATAAAAGAAAAAATATATACTATGCTTCCATGCTTCTATGCTTTTGTACTCCAGAGTGAAGCTTGGTGCCCCGATATTAAACTATAAAGCATGAAACGTCATCGATCTGTGCTTGAAAATGTATACAGATAGGCCTCTTTCACACGATAGGAGACGTGCAACTTGAACACTGAACAGTGTTCACGTTTTTTTGTCGAAGTACATTGAGTCAAATCGTGTCTTTCACATGGTGACTCCTATCCAGGAACCTCGTTTTGTCACATCTTCTCCCCTCGAGGCAAGCAGAGGCAAGATCTAACAACTATGCCGACGTTTGCTCAAAGTATGACTCATCACTTTTTTCTCAAAGTCTAACTTCCTTAAAAATATAGATAGAAGATTTCGGATTTGGATTCAGCGACCCCAAATTCTTTAAAGCGTAAGTCCCGTTTTCGAAAATATCCGAAAACAAGGAAGCTATGGCTGTTTTTAATAAAGCTTTCTATTATCATATAATTATACGGTAAAAACGAACAGGTACTGTACTATACAGTACGTAAGTACTGTAGCTATTATAATACAACTTACACTGTATTCGTGTAGGAAATTTGGTAGGTTATTTATCTTGATTTCTGAAAATACCCCAAAATAAGGGAGTAAGATAACTTTGAAAAACCAAAGTTTTCCTGCCGATTGGAGAAACATTAAAAATTAGTCTAAGACATATTATGTCTTAGAATAAAAACGTGTAACAAATATCAGATCACTATTCAAGCTATCAAGCTTTTCATAAATTTATTTGTCTCCTCATGGCAGAAGGTTTGCGCCCAACGTTTTCACTTAAACATTTCTATGATTAAATTGTGATAGAGAACATTATCGTATTGATCTTCTAAATCCAGTTACATGTACATCGATTTTCGTAAAATTGATTTTTTTTACCATTCCTATGAATTCTAAGAATTCTATGAATTGTTTATACAGGTTCATCACAGGCCAGGCTGATCTGAGCTATTCATGACTTTTTTTCAGTATGCATTATCAACTCAGCAGTTCTAATACACAGACATCACTACTTGGAATGCCATGACATTTTCTATTCTTCCAATTCCTATTATTACCATAGATCGATTCAGATCAGCACAATGTTTATACTGTATGTTCATAATAGATTTTTCTGATTGTAAAAAGAAATAGTCAATAATTGCTGGGAATTTAAAGTGATACTCAACGATTTGAACCCGATAAATTGGATTTTTGAATGACAATTGAAATTCAGTGAATTTTACTGTACAACATTCCTTTTCCTCCTATTTTATTGGGTGATGGGTGGAGATGATTTATGATTTCATATTTGGATTCATCTTTTCATAGTTCAATATTTTTTTGGAAAACTAGAACTTTTAAAAATTAAAAATGTTTATGTATAAACTTCTCAGGTGTTCAAAAACTTCTTAAAACCTTTGCCTGTCCCTTTGTGAGGCAGGAGTATTATTATCTTAGTACGTACTATATAATCATATGATAATGGAAAGCTATATTAAAACAGCTATAACTCCCTTGTTTTCGGGTATTTTTGAAAATGGGACTCACGCTTTAAAGAATTTGGGGTCGCTGAATCCAAATCCGAAATCAGAAATCTTCTATCTATATTTTTAAGGAAGTTAGACTTTGAGAAAAAGTGATGAGTCATAGTTTGAGCAAACGTCGGCGTAGTTGTTAGTTCTGTCGGCTTATTTGTAAGATCCTCATGTGAAAGTACAGGAGAGCTGCAAAATATGAAATATGATCTTCCATAATATGATATTCCAGGAGCGAGGAACTTGTAGCACAACAATCTTAAACTATGCATGATGGAGCTCTAACGTTCAATGCTCTCATATTCAGGTTAACATACTTCATAATATACTAGTTAAAAACTTCTGGAAACGTGTCTATGTTATCAAGTTTAAAGGTAAGTTGCGTAAACACCAGATAATTTGTCAAGTCATTTTATTTCCGTCAGTTCACAAGAGGTTATATAGATGAGGTTCATGCTCAGTGGTCTACATCAGGAAACTCCCTAGAACTGCATCATATATGACTGCTATAGAACTCATAAATCTGAAGGTAGATTGGTTGTGGCCATATCAAACATTGCTTGTTTAAGTCGGTCTATTTTCGTCAAACCAAGCTGAACAATAACATCCACTGTACTGATTTTCAAAGCTCTGTCGCTTAGTTCCCATGTAAAATATTCACCATGATTATTGTTGAGGTCTCCAACACTTTGTCAACCAACCATCTCTTGGCAGCGACCTCTCCAAATAGAGACGCGCGACCAAGATGAAGTTAACTCTATTAAGAACGACATGCACTTACCGACAACATGCAGGTATCCGAACTGCGTCTTGGCGGTGACGGTGTTGATCTGACACATGTAGCGTCCTCTGTCCTCCTCCTGCACGTTGCTGATATGCAGGAACCAGGTGCGGTGCTTGTCGTGCGTGACGGAGATGCGAGGATTGCGCGTGATGACGTGACTGTGCACTGTCAGAATGGCACTCTGTTCGAAGTGCATCCACGCCACCTGCACGCAAATAACGCCTCTAAATAAATTCGAACATGTACAAGCACTGTGCACATTCTTAACTTACTAATGTGGCCACTTTCAATGTAAAGGTCATAGTGAGAAGGATGCTGGGTAGGCCATCTCAGCTAGGCTCATTTTTCTCCGATGTACGGTGTTTTCATTCTATGAAATCATAATGAAGGGGATACCTTCGGATTAGTCGATAATTCAGTATCTCTCAATGTATCAGTCATAGCGAGAAGAATAAATCGATTGTAGTAAGCTTATTCTTCTGTGAATGTAAGCAAGTTTTATTGATTACTAGCTGGCCCGGCAAACTTTGTACCGCCAAATAGTTAATACATCACAAAACAAACTTTAGCTGGATGCACACCAGAGGAGACATGATGCGGCATTATGTTAGATTTATTAATATAAAAAATATTTCTACATTTTGCTCTGCTATCATATCATGAACTTTATTCTATTGTATTTCGGTTTCTTGATATAAATTGAATTGAATTACTCTCACACATTCACATCTTTCACACTTCAAACTTTTACAACTTTCGAGAAGCACTGTCCAATATTTTCCATACCAATATCTAGGCCTACTAAACTCCAAACATGCTATCAAAAGGAGCCAAACGCCTTTTTCCTCCAATCAATCATTATTGTATTACTAGTAGTAGTTCTGTGAACAGAAGAACTCGCGCTCAGTAAGTTACATTGACCTGTTTTTATGTTTTCTCATAAATTAATAAATAATGATTTATCAATTAAAAATGTCTAGAAAACATCCTAAATAAACATAGAGCTTTCTGTCCTATCGTACCGTGACGTGAGTGTGAGCGCTGTTATCAGGATAGGCTGCAACTGTCTACAACGTTGATGGAAAGATAAATTCTCATGTTTAAACATTTAAACATTTAAACATTTAAACATTTAAACATTTAAACATTTAAACATTTAACATTTAAACATTTAAACATTAAACATTAAACATTTAAACATTTAAACATTTAAACATTTAAACATTTAACATTTAAACATTTAAACATTTAAACATTTAAACATTAAACATTTAAACATTTAAACATTTAACATTTAACATTTAAACATTTAAACATTTAACATTTAAACATTTAAACATTAAACATTAAACATTTAAACATTTAAACATTTAAACATTTAAACATTTAAACATTTAACATTTAAACATTTAAACATTTAAACATTTAAACATTTAAACATTTAAACATTTAAACATTTAAACATTTAAACATTTAAACATTTAGCTTGGTTCAGCTTAGTGTACAGCTGGTAAATATTATCCATATTATTCCAATTATTGATTTTGATGGATTTCATTTATATAGAAAATATCATCCAACTCCAAAATGAATAATTTACTAAATATCAATTAATTCCAAACACCAAAGACAGCACAATTATTCGAATTAAAGCAATGTCTTTAGAGCATGTAAGTCTTCAACCTGAAGCTGCACTGCTGGATGGTTACACACAGAACAGTTATTTTGTTTCTAGTCGGGGCGTTTAGAATAAAAAATACATGAGCGGTTATGGAGCAGCACACACTCTTGTCTATCGACAGCTGTTGGATGACGCAATTATTATAACAGCGGATTTTTATTTCTGTGAGTTGCCAGCTCACAAATCTTCTCTCATAAGGATTACATGTAAACTTTGAAGCACCGTAGGAAAGAGACCTGAAGTCGGATTAGGAATTTGATAGGCCATAAACCTGGTGGGTAACTTCCAATGCTGATAACTGCTCTGAACTCAGAATAAGAATAGAGAAAGAACGTTCCACATTTATCAGGATCAAGAATTTACTGACATCAAGAGACATCAAGCTTGAATTACGAATGCGTCTCCTCAAATGTTTTGTGTTTCCTGTTCTATTATATGGTGTGGAAGCATGGACATTAGATAGATTCGGTGAGAAGAAAATACAAGCCTTTGAGATGTGGACCTATCGCAGAATGCTGATAATCTCATACACCGATCATGTTACAAATGAAGAGGCTCTCAGGAGAATGGGTAAGAAACTGCAACTTATTGGTGAAATCAAGGAGCGCAGATTAAGGTACCTGGGTCACATAATGAGAGGACACAAGTAAGGAATATTGCACCTAATTATGCAAGGCAAAATAACAGGTAGGAAATAAGTGGGGCTAAGAAGGATATCTTGGTTGCGCAATTTAAGGGATTGGATCAAGTGCACCGCAAATGAACTTTTCAAGTCAGCTGTAAGCAGGGTGAAAATTGCCATCATGATAGCCAACCTCCGCCATGGAGATGACACATGAAGAAGAAGATAAACCTGGTCCTGAACATAACGAACACAACTAAAAAAATCATCAAATTCGGTGCACACATGAAAAAGTTATTGAATGTCGAAACTTGAGGCTCGATTTTTATTTATATAGATTTGATGTCAGAGAGAGTAGTTTTGAGCTTAACATACATCAAACACTTGTGACTGGATCACAAAACCAGAATTGACAGGAAACCTTTGATTGATGAGAGATGATGAAAGTATTGATATTCAGATGAAAAATAATATTGACAGGAGTATTTGTATTGGCATTCAATTGTGTCGACCACACAATCCTGCTGAATAAAACTTTGTCTCTATGGTATGAGCAGTGTAAGCCTCAATTGGATTATACTTACTGTTAATTGGGTCATACTTATTTAACCGTAAGCAAATCGTCTATGTAGGTCATACTAAATCTAAGGTAAAAATTTTCCCACAGCTAACCTAAGAGCCATATTTGATATTCAATCCCTGGAAGCATCTAGGAGCTGTAAATTGCTTTTGTTCCTATATAATATATTGAACAACCGTGTCCAATCAACCTACCTCCTTTCATTGCTGAATATGTGTCTTCAGTTTCACGGCGTTCCAGCTTCAGATTTCTTCCTCCCCAATGCAACTCCAATAGTCACTTCAATTCTCCGCTCACTTCAACCGCATGATGAATCTTTATAATTACCATAGTTTTCACCTAAACCTTTTTCATATGAATCCCAATCAGTTCAAGAAGGCATGTAAGCGGCTCCACCCAATGTGACACCTATTTTTCCCACGCTAGACCTCATCAACTTACATAGAGTACCATATTTAGTAGATGACTTCCTTTCATTCTCAGCTCTGTTATCATTCATCTCATTCTTGGAATGTTTTTTGTATTTTCTTGATTCCCCTCTCATTATTTTCTCATATTGTAAATGGTTTCTAGTATATAGTATAGTATCTAGTATTTAGTATATTTAGTTTTCAGTATATTTAGATTCTCATCACATTTTTTTCTCTTCACAAATATTAAATAGTTTTTTCCTTATTTCTTTCTCTCGATTTTCAAGTTTTTTGTAAAGTGATTATTGTAATTTTTTTGATTAGGGAGAAATTTTTGGGGTTTTCCCCGTATGCTCCCATATTGTTGTAAATAAATAAATAAATAAAAATGATTAAGTTTGGTGTTCCTCAGGGCTCTGTCCTTGGACCTGTACTGTTCACTCTGATGATAAATGATCTTCCATTATCAGTGACATCTCAATAAATGCTTTACGCAGATGATACCACTTTTTTTAATTCAGACTCAGATTTTCAAAAACTTGCTTGTACGATGAAACATACTTTATACCAAGCTAGCATATGGTTCAGGGCAAATGGTTTCCTATTGAATAATAATAAGACTCAACAAATGATTTTCAGCTCAAGAAATATTCCAACAGATAATAGCGTAAATAATGTTAAGTTTCTAGGTATATATATTGACGAAAAATTAATATGGAAGCCACATATTGAGTATGTAAATAGTAAATTGACTAGGGTTATTTATTTGTTAAAGCAATTAAAAAATTGTGTACCTGATAGCTATGTAAGGTCAGCTTATTTTGCATCTTTTCAAAGTATACTTTTATATGGCGTGTTGTTTTGGGGTAACTGTAGCCATGTTAGCAGTGTGCTTTCACTTCAGAAAAAAACCATCAGGATATTAGCAGATGCTCCTAATAGTACTGAACATTGTAGACCTTTGTTTCTTAGGTTGAGGATCTTAGCAATCATATAAATATTTATATATTATATACACTGTTCTAATACATGTAAAAACAAAGGTAGACAAAATTCCAAGACATACCATACATTCTTATGCAACAAGAAATATGAATAGACTAAATATAACATTCCAAAGGCTTTCAAAGTCAATGAATAGCTACAATATTATTATAGGACTGAAACTGTACAATAAGTCACCTCTAAGCTTAATAAATGAGTCTACAGATAGATTTAAAATGGAAATTTAAAATTTTCAACTGGTCAGTGAAAACACCAATGTATTATACAAAAGTTCTTGGATTCCGATATAATTATTGATATTTGATTCATTGATTGCTTAAAGCTTTTCTTTCTTGTTTGAACCTTTTTGATTAGTACTGTGTTTGTATAGTGATGAATATTTGAATTCTTCTGGGTTTACTTTAGATGTAGTTATGTTTGTGTTTATATATGTATACCGTATATACTTTCAATTACATTAACTTATATCCTTCTGACTTGTATGATGCCTAGTATTAGTTTTGACTTTGTCTATTGCCAATGTTGCTTAATGACAATAGAAATTTATTTATTTATCTATTTTGGAAGAAATGCAGAAACTAGAAAATGGGAGATGTTCACTCTTTCTCAGTTTCTTCGATAACAGTCAATTTCTAGGAAATCCAACCTGAAAGTAGCATGTTCCTACAATAATGCTATTTGCATAATACACTTTCCATCTCACATGATGAATACGAGAATAGAACTGCGAAACCATACTAATGCAAATTTCATTCTTTGAAGAATGATTGAAAATATAAAATTTTGACATATTTTCAATAAACTATTGCATTTCCAGCTTCTGATATGAATTCTTAGAAAAGAGGAGTAGGATGAACCAATATGAGATTCAAAGCAAACTGTAAGAGTACTAATAATCAACAGAGTATCAATATTACGGAGTACTCACTACCTAGATACTGTTTTAATTTTCTGCAGCAATTCAACAGGAAGATCGTTGAAGTATCAACAAAAATGATAACAGGTCAACAAAGAAAGAGATCTTCTTCTACTATCTTGTGAATATTGAAAGATTAACGCGAAAAAATGAGAAAACATGGATTTTTCGTACGCCACAGAGACTGAGCACAGCTGGTATACTGGCTTTTCATATAAAAACCCAAAAGAAATTTCAATCACGGCATACACGTTCTGTAGGAAATTTTGCCAATATGAGAGGCCACCAGGACGCGATGAAAAATTGGAAGACTCGAAGCCATGATGAGAATGATTATGACACTAACTTTTGGTGCTGCGTGTTGTGTTTAGAGGGAGTGGTGAGGGGCGATGCAAGGAGGAGGTTGAGGTTTTTCTTTTAAGATCCAGCTCGTACCAATCAATTGAAACTCAAGTCTGAGAGCCGTTGCGTATACGATCGAACCTGACTGGAGTGAAAGATAAGAGGGGAAAATGTGGTTTAGGAAGTTTTAGTGATATAACGAGTGTGTGTAAAGGGTGAGAGGTCTGCCTCTCCTTTTCCTGCATGGCGCACGCATAAGCGCACCGCTCTCGTACACCACCGCGAAAGCTTCTGCATTTGGAGAGGCAGACAATGTAATGAGGTGCCCCTCACTCATTCTTTTTCCCTCATTTTCATTCAACTCTCACTCACCAGCCACTGCACATCCTTTCACCCCCCTCCCTACACACACACACAACCTCCCCCTATCACAAGGTCGAATTTCTTTATACTGTTGTACAGATCCGCTAAAGTCCGTAATCTCATTCGACAAAGACCGTTTCGGTATCATCATTTCTGCTCTGTTCCACGATCCATGACTTTAGTAGAGAAGTGGTAGAAGGGAAGAAAAATGTTATTTTTCACAATAATTGGAAGAAATGTCAGACTCTTTTTGAATTAAACGTGAATTGTGAAATTTGATTGGCATATTCAACTATGACGTGAAAATTTAGAAGAATTTTCGATTATTCGAGTTGAGAAAGATAATTTTGATCTTCAACTGTGAACTAGCATTGAATTATATTTTTCATTTCATTGAAAAAGATGCAGGAATGAGAAAGTGCACTCACAAGATTATACAAATCCTTATTTCTCCTGAAGCTTTGAACTACTGGTTGATAGTTTAATCAGTTAATATGAAAATTCATCACATATTATAGTAGTTTACGACAATCAGCTTGACTTGATCTGATTAATAAAATTGGATAATCAATACATCAACGTGGTAAATTCAGTGCAATGAGCCAGATTCCAGTTCTAAGTTTCGTCAAATCAGAAAAAAATGTTTCATGAAATATATGAGTGTGCTGAATGGATACTTAGGAAGTAATTTTGATATCTTCTTCTTCTTCTTCTTCTTCTTCTTCTCTTCTCTATACTTATAAAAGGCTAAGCCCACACAGACTGAAATCACACCACAGCCCAAACTACTGAGCCTAAAAACTTGAAATTTTGCACGATTGTTTATGGTAGCCTGAAAACATCCACTAAGAAAGGATTTTCAGAAATTCGCCCTCCTGAGGAAGCTGGGGTCCCCCCAAAATTTTGTACTTTTCAACCGCTCATTGTACAGCAAAGTCATGAGGAACTTTTTTGTTCAGCTACGGAAAAAAATTAGATCCATGCAGAAAGATCTCGATCAGGAGCACAGGGGGGTCCAGGAGAGGGAATTTTTCGAAAATTTTGATGTAAAATCACACTACAGCTCAAACTAATTGTCCTACAGACTTGAAACTTTGCACAAATATTCTTCAAACATACTAGACGCGCACTAAGAACGGATTTTGAGATATTTTGCCTCCAAGGGTTTCAAAGGATGAAAAAGGATCATATTAAGTAAGGTTATGAACATGGTAAGGTGAGTGCCATATGGAAATGAGATAATATTTATTTATTGACATGTGATATTCTAACATATGTTGTAATCATTGGAAATAACAAAATAATATGATAGAAATTCAAAAAAGAACATCTGTTCTATTATTGCTTTCTACCTGATTCCACTCAACCTCAATAATATTGTTCTGATAATTGATAAATATGTTTAATAATATTATTATTATTGATATAATAAAAGTATTGTTTTAATAATTAATTATTATCATTAATATAATAATAGTATTTTTTTGGTAATCAATAAATATTTTTATTTTCACAAACTCTGTATAATTTATAATGGTGAATGTGAAACACCTGCATCAAAGAAATTATCTCAAAAACATATGTTTAGGAAAACCATCGTTTTGAACTTCGTTTTCCTGATGCAATGACGTATAAGCCTACACGTGGCATGTAGGTATTATTAGTTTTTCAGCTAGAACAGTTTTTTGAGACTGCTAAATAAACGTCTACAGTTTTATCCATGCTGTATCGGCAATATGAAAACGCATGCAGTTAATATGTCTTTAAATAATGGTGTTGATATCTACATGATAATATTCTCTATAATTTTTATTTAATTAAAATTTCAAAATTATTCAAGCCTTGATAGAATGATTGACTCACTGTACAGTCAGTCGAAAATTTAAATATTGAAATGAGAGGTATTTTGGCAAGCTGAACAAAAAGTAAGGTCCTATGCACCTTTTTGATATTATTTCTTCAAATGAAAAATGAGTTTTGTGGGTTGTCAAAACTCCCCCTGAAAGAGAAATTTTATCCTATCTTTTAGTAAAATAACAATGATTTCTGCATTGAATAATATCTATCTTGCCAACAAGAATCGAACTCTTTGTGAATTTAGATATGACCTACACTTTAGATTTATATAATTCTATTAATAAATTCATGGAAATTGAAGAACTTTTTCCAGTTAGTTGATGAAATTGATTATCAATAGAGAAAATGATTATAATTTTATCAATACAGAATTAGTTGAATGAATTGTCTACGTAGGTACTGAGTTCTTGGTAAACAATAATTCAATATTGGTATTTATCCAATCATTATTTTTTTCAGAAGTTATTTCATTTGAATTGGAAAATATTTATAAGCTCCTATCAATTTATCAATCGTAAGAATGAATTCTTCAAAACATGAATTTAATCAAATAAAAAATTGCCGATACTTCTGTATTCATGTCCGCATGTTTTCCACTTATGATGGATAGCAAAAATATTGTGGAGCGAACTGCACGGCGAATTGTAATCATATGTCTGTAAAATGGATTGATAAATAATTATTATTAGCCCCCCTATTAAAATTTCTGTTCAGAAAGACCATCTCCAATATTCACACAACATAACTTATTCCCAAAGTTTGATGCCGTTATGTCAAGGAGTTTTCAAGTCTACAGGGAACAAACAAACATACACACAAACAGACATTCATTTTTTTATAAATAGATTTCCATTCGGCTCAAACAAAAGCCTCTCTAAATGAAGGTAGAATGATAAGGATTCAGTTCTGTTGTTTTAACATTTTTTCAATTACTTTCAAAAAGTTCATGTAGTACCTACTATTGTGTTTGAGACACTTCTGGCGCTATCATAGTTTCACCACTATTCTGTTCCACAGTCCTATCTCTTGCAGTCGTTAACTATATCTATAATAATGATATAAAGTAAAGAGCTAGCTTATGCACGTACGGGATAGGAAAATTATGTTTGACGCATCATCACGTCTGAACTACTGGACTAATTAACTTGAAATTCTGCTTATAGATTCTTAATTAACCAAGGATGGTTATTGGCCTATTCTCAATTCTTCAAAATTTCATTACGTCAAGTTCTCATTTTGTCAAGTTTTAAAATAGATCCTTGCGAAGCACGGGCTCTTGCTAGTTACTGTATAAATAACGCAGTTATAATTCATATCAGTATTTGAAACATTGAAGAGATCTTCCACGCTGAACAGCAATATTCGTGAGCTCTGAGAACTTGAAATACTACTTATTTCCTCTTGTCTATCTTGTAAAAGTGATTCTAGTGATTGCATAAGTGGTTTTCTCCCTGATTTCATCAATTTAATTCAATCACGATTTATTTCATAAATATTAAGTCCTTGAAAATCAAGTTAACATAGATGGGATACAAAAGAGAAGTAGAATAATCTTGTGAGTAAGTTCATAGAATTTTGAATGGATTACGAAGTGGAATAACTCTAATTAGTTCAATCACTCACGATTTTCAATCTCAAGATTTTTAACGATACCACGTTAAATAAACTATGACACAAGTGATCTACGTAATTTACTATTTGATTTCTTTTCGAGTTCTTATATTGTATGATTTAAATGCATAGATCTATTGCTTAATTTTGATCTTTAAACGGATTCCTTGGGCAACCGTTCATCACGAACTAGTCAAATTGTTCGGAGAAAGGAGACAACCAAACTTACATGCAATTTTAGACAAAATAATAATCTCACAAGCAATACCAAAGCGTTATTTCTTGTTGATTCCCGAAAGTGTCGTGAGCAGTGGAGTGAATTGCGGGATGAAAGCAAAGCGACATCAAACGCTTTCCCACCCCATACTCTTTCATTTCACGAGAGGGTGTGAAATGGAATTTTCATCGTTACAACTTTTAAACTCATAACTCTACATACATGATGCGATCGGGAACGGTTTCCTCCTGTGGGGATCTCAACACAAATCAGCGTTTATAGGAATAAAGTTTCTTCTTTGCTGCATCGTTCTCCAGAGTTTTCGTGAATTTCTAGTTTGGACACCAGTTAAGTTTGTTCTTTCGATGTTTTATTCATTACTGAATAACAGCCAACGATAAACAACTTGCAGACAAAGTCGAGACTGGAAGTTCCCCAATAGGGCTTTTAAACAAGCCTAACTTTTCTGTATGTATTTTTCATACATGAAGTGGATATCACTTTATTGCTACCATCACATACATCAAGTATCTCTCTACTACTGATTTATATTAAAATCAAACTCTTCCGTTCAACTTTTTGATTCGTCTCCATAATAATTCATAATTTGGACCAAAAACTAAAGGCAATTGATTGTTGAATAGACCAATCAATACACACGAAATAACAACACTTATTATGATGACACATTATAACAGAGATATTCTCGTATAAAAACAAATATTTTTCAATATATATGGAGAGAAACCATTCATAATACGGAATGCTCGTGTGCGTATTTGTGATGAATTTCTTTCAAAAACGTTAAGTTTGTTAATGATGTTTCATGAGAGCAATATGTCACTCACTAATGCTCTTGTATTTCAAACTTATTTAGTTGATACAAAATACAGAAGAAAATTAGTTCCTAAGGAGATGACGGAGCAGTAATCAATATTGTGATAGAGTGAATAATTAATAAACTCATATCAATGATAATGATCATAATAAGAATAAATGAATTTATTGAATCAATTGAATTATTAAATATTCAACAACGCTTCTCCATAGAAAATTGTAGGTGTAGATTATTTTGTAATGTACTACACTAAACCGCATAGAAACATGGAAAATATATGCATTAATTTACTTGGAAACCATGAATTATACGAATCATCTTAATCAAGATTGAAATGATGACATTTTTCCCAATGTAACAATGTATTTCAACTCGCCATCTGCTACTCTAGGCCTAGAGAGTGAGAGCCCATTCTACACATAGCAAACCATTAGTATCTAGCCTATCAACCAATTGTGTCTCCACGACTCTGGATGGAGTAAGCACAGTCACAGATACAATAATCTCGAATGCAGTGGATAATCCTTGGATTACAATATCGAGGTATCGAGATCGGGGTGAGGAGTGACCGACTAATCACCGACAATTATAACTGTGATCTCATAATAGACGGTCAATTTAATTACTAGCGGCATCCAAATTCAAATCATAGAGCTAGCTCTGCTCACTGAGCGCGGATTCGATACACGATGGCCTTCAACAACATCAATGGCAATGCTTATGCACCTGGATCAATGCTAACGTTTTGCAACGAATTGAACCAAGAACTAGTAAGAAGAAAAGAACAGTGTAGAAGAGAAATCATTTCTGACCAATGCAACAAAAAAAAGTACAATATATAGTTCGATGAAATTATATAGCAGAATAGAAGAGATTGGAAGTCTTATTTTCCTATTGCAGTGTTTAACACCTATGATATTGAAGATGGAACAACCATTATCTACCCATAGAAAAATAAATTTTCACAGTCCATTCACCATAAAATGGAACATCTAATCCGATGAATATTAACTGAATGAGGGTTATCAAGAGATTTGTCGAGAACTTCTGTTTGTTCATCAGAATTATCTTACGCATAAACTGAGCTAAACTTCATTCACATCAAGAAAAATTTTGTAACAAATTTACAACATATTGCTATACACATAAGTTGTTTCCTAGTTTATTGAGTTGTTCACTAGCGTGTGTATACTTGTGCAAGTATATCTGTATCAGGGACTTTTGATAGTGAGATTTGTTTTTTTTCCCAAAAAGGTGACCTATGAGATAGAAAAAGGGTGAGTACTACAATTTGAGATATTCAAGGAGTTTTATTCATAGGTTAGTTCATGTTTCAGATCTTAATGAGAGTGAAATATCCTTTTTGTACCTTCATGTACAATTCCACCAAAACTTTTTTCCAATTACCAGGCTCAACATCACCACCCGAGGAATCACCGTGCCATTTACAATGGCCTAACAGATCTCTTGATGTCTCAATACATTAGCATTGAGAAGAGGGGAAGAAAAAACGCTTTCCGCAAAAAATCTTGCCTGCAACATTTAAAGTACAATTGGTATCTTTTAGTGAGAAAATAATTGGGCTTGTTGAACAAGGGTAGCAGTAACAAGCAGCGGCTGCTCGCGAATAAAGAGTGCATGATTTTAATAAGAGAGCATTCGTCTGTGTCATTGTAAGTTTGGGCCGGAGCCATTACTGGCAGGAGCGAGGCTGTATTAAGTATTCTTAGCGGCTGTCGGCAATGTTCAAAATTAAAGCCACTGGCAACGTCTAGAGAGAAAGAGAAACAGATTAAGAGAGAGTAAGAGTGAGAGTGAAAGAGATCTCATTAGGTGGTCGCGAACCAGCTGGTCCTAATGGCGAGGCAGGCGCATCCCCAACTATTGAACCCTTGTACTTATTAATAAAGTTGCGGCCGAATAAAATATATCCTACGTCATGCTATTCAAACCACCCGAATAACTCGTAGACAAGCTGCAATGTCTCTTTGGAACTTTTATTATCAATCGGAATGATAAAGCTAGAGTGTTTTCCTCCCGGAAAATCTTTCATTGTAAAACACTTCCCTACGTTGTATGTCAAATAGAAACCCATCGCATTATCCTTAGGCCTGCCAGTTGTGATCGTGAGTACGTGCCACATATTTCTTCATAAAAATTTATTCCATTTGGGAATGAGGAAGCGAATGTTTGTGTCCTGGTATACTGAAAAATCACGAGAAAAACTTTCCCTCACTTGTATCACTTGTATTATACGTTAGCTCTACATTTTGGTGATTCCCTACAGCTTGTTAACTGTTGAAAAAAGATTCTCTTTGAAAAGATAGATAGGCTGATTGTTTGTGATAATCGCTAAATTCGGAAAAGTTTCACTTTTGATCGATTTCGTATAGCTTCATTTTTACGAGGCAACCGATCAGTTATTTTACTATCGAATGATACCAGCACGCTTTTGACAGTTAGATGGAGTGTTTGGGAAGTTATTCTTATAGCAAAATACAAATTGCGAGATGCAGCTATTAGTCTGTAAATATTGGGATGAAAGAAACATTCATGTAGTCTCTCACTGAACTATCAAGTTATTACATTAAAAAATGTTTTGAAAAGACTGTATTACAATGACAAGAAACTATTCTGACTTCTCTTCGTTGTCGTCGTCATGGCTTAGTTTAAACCTGTTCCGGCGTTCCCCTTCTCCTCGGCCACCAATGGTGCTTTTCCCTTTTTGTCTATGGAGCCACGCATTCAGGGGTAGACGATTTCGCGACATTTTTGAAAGATTTTCTGTTCAATTTTTCCTGTAGCTGTTGATCATACGTATTAGCGGTTGCGTTTCACATTCTCTCCTCATCAATTCATTTCGAATATGATCTTCCCTAGTGCATCTGTTCTCATGCATAAGAAACTCCATTTCTGCAGCCTGAATTTCCTATTCTTGCTTCTTAAGCTGAGTTCTCGTTTGAGCGTAGATGCGGTCGTCGATCACGACAGGGTGAGGATCTCAGATTGGGTGGATTTCAATTTGTCCAAAAAACCTAATAAATTAAGTTCAATTACCTTCTAATGAGTGAGGTTGAGTTACTTACCATACTTTTTTATACTTTTGAATGGCAATTATGTTGATATTATTGTAAATTAAGTTTTGATTCTTGAATAATAAACACAAATGATGAAAAGTTATCTGATCAGCTGTTTCAGCACACTTGAAATTTGGACAATATGAATGTCAACAATTCTTGTCGTCATCGACTGCGGAAGTTTACGCACAAACGAAAATGCACCTTTAGATGATTCCTATGCTTCGCTTCCATATGCTAAGGTAGGCACAGCCATAACTTTAAAGAATCTCATTTAAGTATTCTCCCAGCTTTGTCCTTTGGGGAACTACTTTTTGCTCCACATACAGAGCTGAATTTTGATATTTTTTGCAGAACATCTTTATTTTGGTCATATTATGTAATGTCGCATCTTAAATATATGAAATCTCTTACTTGTTCCAATATTTCATTCTCAATTAGTATTTTTGACCTTGTTGACCTTTTCCCATGGAATACTATAAGTTTTTGTTGTGGATTTTTTTTTTGAAATATTTACTTAGAATATGTAGCTTGTATAATGACATTTGTAGCTTGCCTCTAGTTCCTTGCGATAAAATAATAAGAAAGAGTAATAATTTAAGTATGATTCTTGAGCAATAGGACCGCCCGCGTAAACTTGTTTTTGCCACATAGCTCATGAGCTCATTGACATATTATATATTGAATGAATCTGGAGATATTGGTCAACCCTGTTCAACTCCTTAATTTGTGGAAATTTGTCTGAACAATCTTCCGAATTCAACTTCAATTTTTTAATTTTATTCAGACTTTTTGGAAATCATAATATTCTACCATCAATAACATTGAATCCGGAGTTTAGTTGAAGCATAGATATCGAACTACTGGCAAGTGATATGGAAAGCTTGTGGCATGATGACATGGGTCCGAACGTGCGACGAAACATAATAATATCGCGTTGAAGGGTGTAATGAAGAACGGGGCAATGAATCAAGTGGGGAATGCGGCGGCGAGCGGTCATTAGGCCCACTGCCCAGTGCCGCTGATTGTAGCAATCGGCCAGTGCAGTGCATAGCTAACATTGTTTTGCCGCCAACAATAACCAAGCAATCCGCACGAGCACGACTGAGATTCACGGCGCCCCAACTTTGTCACATATTTGAAATGTCGTCGGACTTGGACAGATGATTATTCACCTGATGAGGACGGGGAACGTCTTCTGATAATATGTTACCGATCTGTAACCTTCTACCACAGACAATAGGAGTTATTTCGAATCTATCTCCCTGGGATTCCAACTGATCCACACACCGAATATTTCAAATCCATTTGTCTACACTTCCACTTGAAGGATAACGGAGTCAGAATTAGAGAGCAGGAGTTGTAATAATATGCTACCGATCGTCAATACCACTGAAGAAAAATAAATAATATGTTCTTTGTTTTGTGCTTTCACCAATAATATCCTGATTGTGTTGTAGCCTATTTCGAGTAGAGAGAGAAAAAACACCTGAAATAGGCAAGTTACTGTCCGCTTATATTGAACAGTTTGCTTTTGGAGATTTTGCCGAGGTAGTTTAGGTAGTTTGAATTCCATGCATTTCTTCGTTATTTTGTTGATGTACAATCTTTCACCAATGACAATACCAGATTTCTCTATTCATCTAGTTTGAGTACACACTCATTGTATTATATTATCTCATGTTAATGATGCGAGTTTATTACTGATGTGGGTGCAATAATTCTGCATAGTAATATGGATGAGATTGGATAGTAATGTGGTAGAAAACTGAACTTAAGCCTCTTTGAAAATTAACGAACTACAAGAAATCAATTATCTCCAAAGCAATATGTGATCTATATTCCTACTCATCATTCTTGAAAACGATAATATATCTATAGAAAATGGATTTTTTTGTGAATAATGTTACAACATGTTTTCAACTTTCAAGCTTTTCAAAGCAATACATAAACGGAGAAAGTAAACTGCTTTCATAATCTCCTTCAAGTGCGGCATGAATCTCATTTCACAGCGCATAGCTCTCAGGTTTATTTGCACAAATTTTTCGTGAATCATGTTGAAGTATAACAGGTTGAAAAATCGCTGTGCCTCATTCAACACGTGGAGTGAGGCGGCAAGTTATTTATCTGCTTGGCTTACAAGAAGTATGGCAATATCATTAAGGGCGAAGGCATTCATTACATGCAAGGGGAAGATAGTGCACGTAATTGTGTTTGCTTTTCGTGCACTCACATACCGGCCGAGATATTGTGCAGCTTCGCACCATGCTGCAGCTATTGTCTACTCTTTTAATCATCTTTTATTTTGCACGTTGAATTGCTGTTGCAACAAAACACCGAGAATACCGTAAGCTCTAGATATGGAGCTCGATATGGCTATTGAAGGGGTTCAAACAATTTCTGAAAACCTTTATCAATCAGAATACTCTTGTGAAAGAGATGAGAATAATAAATGTGACCTCACTTCAACATGTTATTAATTTATCAAAGTTCTAGGAAGGAACTGTTTCAGGCTGAGCCTGCGATGTTCTCTATCGATTATTCTATCCCGGGTGATAATCTACATGATTGTGCCTCTATCAATGAATGAATAAATTATTATGGATGAATGATTATCAATCAAGATTTTCATGGAATGAATTCTACCGGTAGGTAAATGTTTTTTTCTGAATTCAAGTTAACGATAATTACTCTCCATTGTGTTTGTGAAGGACTATTGTTTCTTCTGAATATTCATAATAATATTAATGAGAATCAATAGAGAAGTGCAAAAACCAGTGCAAAAACATACCCAAGTGCTGATTTACAATCAGATCATACTCTGTTAGTGGGCGATTCCAAGGTCAAATTAAACAAGGTAATCAAGAAGTGTAAACCGAGTTATGATATGAATAAATTGATGGAGCCAAACTTGAGAAGTGAAGTGGAATCAAGACAGAATGAGGATGTTCGGTTGATTGCCAATATGGCCTGTGTTGAAGAAGAGGTGGTAGCATTAGCTTCCATTGTGGATAAGACATGGATGACAAATGACATTCTTAAGATGATTGAGGAAAGAAGGACTTTAAAAAACAATCCTCAAGAATAAAAAAATATCAAAAAAATCATCAGGAAGAAAATAAGGGAAGCTAAAGAAAAAGAAATAACCAATAAATGTATCGAGATAGAAACTCTCCAAGCACGTAACGACAATTTCAACATCTATAAGAGAATCAATGCTATATGTAGAATTAAAAGAAGATCATTGAATAGACTGGTGGATAAAAATGGAATAATTGTTGTTGTCAAGGAGAGTCAAACTGATGTTGAAAAAACATATAGAAAACTATTTCATGATGAGAAAGCAGTGCTTCTCAATATAATCTGCGGAACGGGGCAAGAAATGTTAATAGATGAAGCTGGTAAAGCAACAGGCCCTGATAACATCCAGGCAGAGTTTATGAAACTTTTAGATGATGATAATATTAAATGGCTTACTTCTTTGTTCAACCGTATATATATGTCAATGGAAGCATTCCAGAAAAGTGGCTGGAGTCAGAGTTTATTCCATTGGTAAAGAAGGCGGGAGCTAGAAAATGTGATCAATATAGAACCATCAGCCTAATGAGTCATCTCTTGAAGATATTCCTGGAAATAATACATAGAAGGATTTACAAGCTTTGTGAAGAGAAATTGTCAGCTACGCAATTTGGGTTTAGGGATTCTGTTTAAACAAGAGAGGCCTTATTCAGTATCCAGGTGCTATTCCAAAGATGAAGAGATGTGAACAAGGATATATATGCATGCTTTAAGGATTATCAGAAGGCGTTTGACAGGGTTCAACATGAGAGAATAGTTGAGATATTGAAAATGACTGGAATGGATGATAAAGATCTCAGAATAATAAAAAAAAACTTGTACTGGAACCAATCAGCATCAGTAACTTTGGAGGATGACAGTGTAGAGGGTATAAAAATTGAGCAAGGAGTGAGACAGGGATGTGTGCTTTCTCTATTGTTATTCAATATTTATTCGGAGTACATCTTCAGAGAATTGTTGGAAGATGTAGAAGTGGGCATTCCTATGAATGGACAGAATCTCAACAACATTAGATTTGCTGATGACACAGTCATTTTTGCAGAGAGTTTAGAAGATTTACAGATGCTGATGGACAGAGTGACAGAAAGTAGTGAGAGACATGGGTTGAATATCAATACAGATAAGACAAAGTTAATGGACATCATCAAGAAAAATGTCTCAAGATGTCATCTTACAATTAAAGAGAAGCCAGTTGAACAAGTTAATAGATACATTCACCTGGGTGCCAAAATGAGTACCATGTTCAAAAGTCACGATTTGACAGTTAATTCGAAAATTAGATTTCTTCGGTGTTATGTTCTCCGTTCTTCTATATGGTGTAGAGTCATGGACATTGACAGCTGCGACTGAGCGCATACTAGAGGTATTTGAATTGTGGCTCTACCGGAGGATGCTGAGGGTGTCATGGGTGGACAATGTCTCTAATGAAGAAATTCTAAGAAGAATGGAAAGGGAAATAAAAAGAAATTCTCAATACTGTAAAAGCAAGGAAGTTCCAATATATCGGACATATAATGAGAAATGGAAGCAGATACGAGCTACTCCAACTTGTATTGCAGGGCGAGGTAGAAAGTGAAAGAGGTCCTGGTAGAAGGAGAATATCGTGGCTTAGGAACCTGAGGACATTGTATGGAATGAGCACAGCACAGCTGTTCAGGGCAGCAGTCAACAGGGTCATCATAGCCAGAATGGTTGCCAACATCCGGAACGGATAGGAACCAAAAGAAGAAGAATAGAGAAGTGAAGGATAATAGATTTGAATCATCTATAGGGAAAGATATAAAGTGACGGTTATAGTATATAATATAGGCTTTGATTTTCAATATGTGAACTGTTGGTTCAATAAGTTCCACAATATGAGTTTCTTTAGTCACAATGTATCCAATATCATGATTATCATGCTGGAATGATCAAGAAGAATAGCTTTTCAAAAATTTGAACCATTGAAAGAACTATTCAGATACTTGGTATTATATACCATGCAAGTGGGTAGTCCTGCACATTTAGGGTAACACATCTTCAAACCCCATTCCAAGGGATGAGAAGTAACAATATTCCGGAATAGGAAGGAAGAAAACTGCAAAGATGAAATAATAAACACATGAAAGATTCTGATTTTTCTTAGAAGGAATTACATGATGTCAGTCCAATATTGTTTTGGAACAATGATATGCATTTTCAGGAATCTATTGAATTACAAGAATCATTGGAGCATTGAAATGAGAATGTATGTTATATGCTACGAAACGGAAATCTTCCTCCCACTCCTCCTTTGCTTCTATTTCGGAACAGCAAAGCAAGCTGCTTTTTTTAAGAACCAATCGTAAGCCTGACTATTGTTCAGGAGTGGTGAGTTTAGATGTGGAGAAGTCCAGAACTTGAAACCGAAGAGTGGAGCATTTTCATCCGGCCGGCCATCGACAGACCAAGATTTGTTTCCCCGAATTCCGGGCTGTGAACAGCGGGGCGTCCCCTTATATTTCATGACAAAGCCTGTTCTATCAATTTCTACTTCTTCAGTCGGTTTATTGATTTCTCTCTCGAGAAGTACAGTCACAATAATCGAAGTCAAGATGTTGATGGATAAACACGTACTTTTCCTGGCTCACTACAGTAATCTATTTCTAACAGACATCTGACATAGGCTTGATCTCTGATGGGAAGTGATAGTGCATTCGAAATTATGACTGGTTACTTGAAAAACAATTTAATATTCCACCCATAAGTCTACCATTAATTCTTCACCCAAATAGGCATATTATATCAATTCTCCGAACGGTTAGCTGCAATTATATCTTTTGAACTGCAATCTGCATATTTCCAGGATATATGGAGTGGGAATTCTCCTTAATAAAAAAACAGTAATTGAATCTTATTCATCACATTCGAGGCGGATTGCAATGGGTGTGAAACGGATATTAACAACCAAGCACTAGCTGAACTTAAAATTAATTGCATTAT
The DNA here is from genome assembly GCF_014356525.2 of Nilaparvata lugens. Classification (NCBI taxonomy): domain Eukaryota; kingdom Metazoa; phylum Arthropoda; class Insecta; order Hemiptera; family Delphacidae; genus Nilaparvata; species Nilaparvata lugens. The sequence goes on along the minus strand of NC_052505.1, from coordinate 34,542,556 downwards.
GAAACGTTACATACCTATTTCAATCACATTTCGGTTCAATCGAAAAGTGGTCCTTATTTTTCATAGTTTAAACATCGAGTGTGGGAATAGTTATGATTTTTTATAACAAAAATATAGTAGACATGACAGAACAACAAGCTTAAACTTGGCCAAAAACTGTTGACGCATTGAGTGATAAATTCAGAATGGGCGCGAATAAAGCTTTCTTTATTCGTGGATTTTCAATTTTGAGAAGATATACAAGAATTAGGTTTTCTCAATTCGAAATCGGAAAATAGTTTTTCGAATTAATGTATTCATAATATGTTGATTGTGATTCGATAAATTCACTACAAGAGTATTATTTTGTGTGGTGGGGAGAGAGGCAGGACGATGTGAGATATGAGAAGAATGGCAGAAAATAGGACACGACGAGGAGGAGATGGACTAAGGCTGGTACCCCTACAATGTAGTGGCAGAGGGGGGAAAGAAAAAGTGAAAGAAAAGTATTATTTTCTGAATTCATAGAAAGAGAGTAATCATACAGTCTAGGCGTTTGAAGAACTTTTTTATTCTACATTTAGCTTTTCCTATTCACAAAAATCAAAGTTTTCAATATCATACTATCGATAAGAAAACAGAGTTTCTAATAAAATTTTGTATAGGAGAACCATTTTCAAAGTGCTAAACTATCCAAGGAATGAAGCAAGAGAGTTTCAAAATTTATTCAGCACTGAGGGAACATTTTATAAAGTTAAAATGTAGTCATGAAGATTAGAAACAGTATAAAAAATTAGTAGTTATATGCTTCTGTAATTAGTCATGAAGCCGAGAAATCTTCAATTAAAAATAAAAGTTGAAACAAGAAAGAATAGGAGCGCATCATAGGCCTGGAACTGGAAGTGTTGGAAATGCGGTAAAATAGAGTGAAAATCGGCCTTTCTCAGGTCGAATACGATTGGTGATGCACTGTGCGAGCCAGCAGCCGGACGAGGGACGACAGGCCGTTTTTAATTTGGCTTTGGGACAGGAGTGCGAAGGGACCAGCCATGCATTAGCCACCGTCCGTCCCTTGACCAGTTCCAAGGCCTCTCTACGCTCGACGTGTCCGTAATGGGTTTCTCAGCAATCTGATGCAGACTAGCGCCCTATCTTGTGCTGTGAGTCGCCTTCGCACCCTCCCAACTACTATCTTTCCAGGATTTCTCGCATTGTTCACACGACCAACTCACAAACCTCATTTCAACTGACAACTCTACCGACACAGAGTGGAAATATGCACGTCGAATAATGTGTGTTGCATAGTAAAATGCAAATAATTTGTCAATAGTTCATCTTCAGGATTCAGTCACTTCTACTAAAATCTGACTGGACATTTTAAATTCTATTCTCAATAATTAAATGAATGGTATTTCGAATCGGTACTATTTAACCGAATTCTATTTCTCATTGTGTATGCATACTGATTGACAATGCGTTGAAAAATATTTTAAAGTTGACGTTTACTTGGTTTGTACCCACCCAGAATGATTTATCACCTCTCAGTGATTTGGCACCTACTTACAAGTTTAATTTCAACCAAGTATAGTCAATTAAATAACCTCTCTATTATCCACTCGCATGGTCGCATAATTCAGTCTATCAATAAAAGAAGCACATCAGCAATATGATAATGGAAAAATGATATTCGTGAATCTTTGTAAATAAAGATTCGTAGACTCAACACACTATAGTGGATAAGTTCACACAACATGATGTTATAAGTGAAACTTTCTAGGTAAGAGACATCGCACGAGAAACTTTTAACTACTGTAGCAAATTTCTTGGGAGATTGAATTGAATTGGCTTTTTCACAACCAATGTCTGGATAAAATTCAACTCACGAACGTCAAAAAACTATTACTTTGTGGGAAGGGAACCATATGCACTAGCAGAATATAGAGTGATTTCAAGATTCTCATCAATAGAGAAAAGCTTACATGGATAGAGTATTGATCACATCAATTGAAATAGTATTTACATCGAGGTTTTCAGGAGAAGGACGTTTTGCATGAAATTATTTTCTCCCTGCATATGGCACTACATATTGGGAGAGAAAAAAGAGAGAGTAACTTTTAGTTACAAAGCCAACTAGTATGATTGAGAATAAGGAATTTTAATACTTTCAGGGGAATGAGGGGAAGTCAGGGGAATGACGATCAGATGAGATCCGTTTAAACAGGTGGTGATAGTAAGTTCGAGTTTACGTTAAGGGCTGCTAGACACTCCATCACCTCTGCCGTGAATGTCTGATCGAAACACGATCTAGATTAACCCTCTGTCGACGACGCTTTCCAGTCCTTCCCCTTCCCCTTCCCAATCCCCTTCGAATCCCGCTTCCTGCTCAAATCTCTGCTCCTCCAGTTGTAACCTTGTGCTTGCATTCTCTTTTGTCCTCGCTCTCTTCATACATTATTTGAATCTTTCTTCCTTTCAACTCTGTTTCTAGCTTCTTCTCACTTCATCCGCACGTCTTGAACAGTTCATTGACAACTCAACATCACTTGACATAGAGATTGGGAAGATTGCAAAGGACGTCTTTCAACAAGAAAGAATTAATGATCGGCAGATTGTGATCAACAAGGACAGTCAACAGTTGGAAGACGAGAAGGGAAGTTGATTTAAAAGATTTTCTCCTAGCCATTTATAAACTAAATTCAATAGTGCATCTTTAACGATACTTTAGAACTACAGACTTCTAGTATCAACGTGTAGAGAGCTGTTATACAGAAGAACATATATAAAAAAATCGATTAGTGAACAGCAATCGAACTTTGATTGATTTGAAAAAACATTGTTAATTTTTCTCAAGATGGATAATTATTTTCAATCCAAATCAGAAAAATTACGCGATTCGTGTGTAAGTGAAAGAATGAGTGGAAAAAATTTGGGAGACTCACTATGTAGAAAAATATCAATGAATGGCATTCAATACAAACCTTGAACGTCCCTAAATTTTTCACTGTGCAGGCCAACTTTACGTTTCGCCCAGCAGGAACTGTGATATTTTCGATCTGCTCCACAAATTCCGGATCTTCCGAACTACCTACAACCAAAAAGTAAATTTTGAGTTATTTTGAGGAAAGAATGTATTTTCATAAAGATTATTAATTGATCAATAGATGAATGAAAAATAAAAAGAAAATTGAAAATGATTCAATCATATCAATTTCTATTGAATCAACAACTTGCAATTCATGAAAAAATGTAATTGATTTTTCATTTTAGATGAGAAACAGTCGCAATTGAAGTCTGCGAGAGCTGGCTTACTTGGCTGGACCACTCCACGATCAATAGTCTTTTGAAATGGGGAGATATCTCAGTAGCCTACTATCATTACAATGATAATTTAAAAGATTAATGGCTCGCCGGAAGCCCTATCACGACTGCTTTGTGTGCCGAGCTCTCATTAGGGCGAATTACTCATTGATGTGCTAAGCCCTTCCTCCTGCCATTATTAATAACTGATCTTTTCGACCCTCAAATATCTCCAACTTGAATCGAAAATAGTGTTTCGTGTTCATCCTATTAACGGGGAAAGAGCTCATTGTATAAACACAACCAACCTTACTTTTAATACTAACAACTTATTATCAAGAACAAGAACAGTTGAGACTTTCGTCTGACAAAAAGTACTTTTAGAAAAACAAGAGTGGTTGATATTTGACTTTATTTAGCTCTCTTATTGACCTCAGTGAAATCTAGGAGTGCGAATTCTATTTTTGGGATAGTTTGAGTTCTATAGGAGAAAATGGTGGCAAAATAATAAACAATAAACTGTTCTGGAAGTCAACAATAGAATTAGATTTTATTTTCAATCAGGTCAATTTTGAAACGAAATTGGCGATCTTAACCATTGACCATGTCCATCTTTCTGGAATTTTTCTATTTACAGAGTTTTCAACAACATTTGCTAGAGTTTGTGCTTCTAATTTGGAGTCTGCTGGGTGCGCACTCGTTGAAAGAGTGAAGAGGGTAGGGTAATGTGAATAAGGGGAAATTTTGTTTATGGGTGGACATGCTCCACCCGACTAACGAGCTCCACTTGACCCCTCACTCTTAACCATGACTATGCAAGTTTCACTGCAATTAATTCATCCTACGATAACTGGTTCGTCGCTACTTCATCACATATTACCATAATTTGTATTCCTCAGCGCCTGCTTCTTGTTACGTGTTTGCAAACCTGGACAATATTATAAATATTCCAACCTCATAACACACTGTGGGCAGAAGTTGTCCATCAACCTCAATTCGAGATTTTGAACCAATAATAGTCTATCATTTCAATATAATAATCAACTATGTATTTAAGTATCATTGTATACGAATTCACTGTTAGTAAGTAACTATTTACTTAAGCTGGTAAACAGCTGATTGTAGAACAAATGAACATATGATTCTCATTACAGCATACTATACTCAATAAAATCATACGTTTTCTTTACAGTCGAGTATGTTTCCTAGTTCCGAATTAGGAACGGCAAAACTGGTACAATGAACCGTCTTTTAGCGCTCTAGGTGGAAGTTTTGTCAACTACAATCAAGAAATTCCTGATTCGAAACTTGTAAACTAGGTTATGTTTATAGAATGCATGTAGTAATGTCAGCACAAGCATATAATGTTTTCTGTTTCTCAATTATTCTTTTCTAGATTATTATGACAAAGAATAGTGTAAGTTACTTGGACGTGAATGTCTTTTGCAGTGCTCAAATAAAATTCTAGTCTCCGCTAACGCCTCGACTAGAAACATCATTCTCGCCTGCAAAAGGCCCCTTCCCGTACTCGTGACTTAAGATACTATTCCGCTACTCTTGTTCGAACATCATCGACTGCCCATATAACACTTAACACAAGGGACATAATATGCTGAATAAGTGAAATTCTAGGTAAAAAGTAGTGGTTCGTAGTTCAGTCCAAGAAGTGCCATAACTTTATCATCAATATAGATTTACTATTCCAACTTGGAATTCCTTAATTGAACAATTTTCTCTCAAAAATGATGATCCACGAGTATTTTAAATTCTCTCTCAAATGATGATCTGGTACCATTGTTCATTGATAGATGGAGTAAGATATTTCATGAATTACTATTAGAGTACTTCTTGCTGATTTCACCAAAACACTATTTATTATTCCTTTTTGAGTAGAATGGAGTATATCCTACATAATCAAAAGGAAAAGGAATGAGTTTAGTGAAGTTGAGTTGGTGAAACACGTTTTGTCGTTCTTCAACCCCAGGCTTAATGCAATTTAAACTCTTGCGGAGAGGAATTTCCACTTTGGCTTTCCTCATCCAAAGAAGATGACTTCAGAACTTGGGAACGCATTATGTCAATTGAATCCCCGCATCAAATATCTAAATGCACGATCCAAGTCTCAGTACGCTTCCTTCCAACACTTGACACGAGTTTCCATAGAACAACGTCACTCGAATTGTTCATTTTAATGCTGAGCAAGTGAAAGTACACAGTTTAAACAAAATTATTAGAATGGTTCAAGGAAAATTCATCCCATTAGTTATACAAAAACAACCAATAAATTTCTGCACCTTTCTTGACCTCCATGACCTCAAGTATTTGGTTTATTATTTTTTTGTGAGGAAATAAGTCTTTTGTATCTGGGAAGAGAGAATAAAAAAGATTGACCATCACGAACGATACATATCCACAACGTGAAGAGATCCCAGACACGATTTACACTTGTCGTGATTCTACCCATCCTCATATACTTCCGGTTATCTGGAAATCTTCAATTTATTAGGGTCGTCAGAGCAGGAGTTTCCACCGTCTCCCCGGCTAGATGCAATCTCTTGTTTACGAAATGATGAAATAAGCGGCAATAGCCGGCCTGAAAAATATTTTCGGTGGCTGACTTGGAATAGAAATGCCTCATTCCGTCCAAACTCATACCGCTGTTAGGTCTACTGCTTCTTGTGCATGGACGCGATACTGGGTGAAGGGCGAACGACATTTAATCCGCCGTAGGTGAGACGATATAAAGTGCCCGCCGAAAAATGGATGCCCCTTCCCTAAACTTCTCACCCCCTCTCACCACATTGACTACTAGTGTCTCATCCCCCAAAAAAGCCTTGCAGATAAGCAACAGCAAAATAAATTGTGTTTCGTGCTTCCGCATATAATAATAATTCTTGCTAATCCAACCTGTTGTTACCGAACACCGGCGTTACTTATCTCACCTACTCAATCATCCATATACTTTGATTTTCCCAGAGAAAAATTTTAGGTGAAACAATATGAAACAGAAGATTTACAAAGACTCTTCGCTTCTTCAAAGATGTTTGAAAAATCATCAATCTATGATTTATGGAATTCTTTCAAAAGTATAAATTTTGTTTTAGAATCATTGTAATTTCTCTAGCAATATATATATATTTCTGGTGCTTAGGTGTTGATGGAGTTTCACTGGTGGTCCGGAATACAGTTTTTAATTCTAATTTAACGACTTTGTAATTCACGAACTACTCTCATCTACTTGTATACTCCAGAGACTCTAAAGTACATATAATAAACATTTTCACAATTGATAAATTCAATCATTCGAGTAATTTTATCCCGATAATATCTTCCTAAGCTGATTTAACCTTCATTATAATATTATCAAGACTTCGTTGGAAATTGATAAAAGAAATATAGAATGTGAAATAATATCACTATACGATACGCTCCAATAATATGACTTAATTTGTTATTTTTAATAACTAATCCTCATATTTCATAATTATAAAATAGTCAATTGCATTTCCCATTCATTCGATTTCTGCATAATTTTGGAGGGAGTCAGTTATTAAATGAATAAAACAATGAGAAATGCAAGTAGTTTACCTATCCAATAGTTTACCATACATAGCTTTAGAGTGCAATGAAATTCGGTCGTCAAATTGGAAGTAAATCTGATAATGGGAATGACACAGCTTTGTATCAAAGTGTGTCCATTTTGTGTGCAGATGGATTTGCGAATTTGAGTTCATTCTAGCGTTTGATAGCTTCCGGAGACATCACCATAACGTGCAGTGGAACCAAACAAGGGCTGGAAGTAGAACCAACCATTCCATCATCATTTGGTTTCATTCAGTTTGGTAGAACTCTCCATCAAGCCAGCTGCTCTGTTACAACATACATGAGTCTATTAGTTCCTATCAATAATCATCCAAGGTAATTAAACACACGAATCAATTAGTATTATCCGGACATGGTTCTATCATTCAGGGAACACAGCGTACGAGTTGAATTCGAGATTGGTCCATTTCAAATCTGGATGAGGATAAGCGTCCGCTTCTCAAACTGGTATATCGGCTTGAAGCTGTTCCTGAGCGATCTGAGCTGATCAGATTATGTTCTGAGCTGTTCCTGAGCTAAACTATTGGAGTGCTGATTGGTTGACGAAGATAAAGAAGTTGAATGATGCACGTGGAATTAAACAGTGTAATTCTTGTAGAATAATTGATTGGTTCATCTAGTGCTGTATTCATGCAGATTACAATATAAACAGGCTTTTACACATGTATAATAGCTCACAAAACAGTAAAGATTCAGATTAATTCACAAAATATATGAATTAAAATCATTATTATTTAACTGTCCATGATATGGGAGAAAAATGCAATACAGAAGTACTATGAGATTGGCTTCATATGTCCATTCTTTGAATAGAATACTCAGAATATCCTTCTCAGTAACTCTACATGAAAATGTTAATTTGGTTGATCCAAATAAGGATTTATTCGCATATGAAAATGTTCTAAAAGTTTTAATACACATGAGAAGTTGATAACAAAACATAAAATTAATAAAATAATATAAACTTGAATTTTAAAAAACACTTTTGAAGTGGAAATACACTTAAAGTAAGTGTATTTTCACTTCAAAAGTGTTTTTGAAATTAAAGTTCAATTTTAACAGTGAAAAAGTATGGATATACAACAGAGTAATCACGCTGAGAGGAGGAAATGGATCCATGCATACAGGAACACTCATATCAAGGTTATGAAAACATCCCTTTCCATTTCATTCAACCAGTTTTGTCTACACAATAACATTATTCCTAACTATGCAAGAATCAGTATAAAAAATGAAAACCCCCCTGTTAAAAAAACTAAAAAACAAGCTCAGAAACTGTACATTCAACATTTGTACAAACAGAAAGATAACCTCAACCAGAAAGCATACCATCTTCATTTAAAACTGAGTTCAGAACTACATCATATAGAATTTAATGAAATATTATCATACAATCAAGAAATTATAGATTCTATGAAAAACAAGTTGAAAGCCAAACACAACCTTAAACTAACTCAACTTATGAATACCCAGAACCCAACTGTATCATCCACACATAATTTTCACAAAAGAACAATCAACAACACTGGAATAGAATTCACAAAAACATAAATGAAATTACTAGACAAAGGATTGAAACACAACATCAAAACAAACAATCCTAATTCACAATATCAATTATTCAATACCATAATAAACACAGAGACTGCAATACAAAACACTACCCTACCTGACCAAGAATACTGAGACAGGACATAACAAGTAACAGAAACAATTTCAAGCCCTCAGAAAAAACCAACCCAGAACACATGATATTGAAAAGCATAAAAAACAAGCAGAAACAACACAACCTAGTCATCAGCTCATCACTAATGCTGACAAAGGCAACATCACAGTTATAATGCATAAAACAGACATGGACAAGAAAGTAGACAAATTCATCAATGACAATAACATGTCAAACTCTCAACTGACCCAACTCACACATATCAAACAAAAATAAAAGATGCCATCAACCAAACCAAGCACATAATCCCAAACAACCAGAAAAAGTTTCTCAAACAAATCAACCCACAAGCACCCAGACTCAACGCCCTCCCAAAAATACACAAACAAGATGCACCAATAAAACCACTGATCAATCACACACCAGCACCTGCTCACAAACTAGCCAAAGTACTAGATAAGATACAACATAACTTTTCATAATCATACTGCAGTGAAAAACAACATTGATCTCACCACAAAACTTCAGAAAATCCAAATACCACAAAACTCCACAATAGCTTCACTAGACATTTCAAATTCATACACCAATGTACCAATTCCCGAAACTGTAAAATTCCTTAAAACAATGCTGGAACAGAATAATACACCACCTGAACATATCAATGAAATTGTAAATCTCACTAACCTAGTCACCTCACAGAATTACTTCTGTTACAATAACCAATATTATTTCCAGCCAAACGGTCTCCCCATGGGGAGCCCCATTTCTTGCATTTTAGCTGAGATCTTCATCCACAATATTGAACAAAAACACATTCTCAATAAGTTTGACAGAATCATCAGCTGGTATAGATATGTTGATGATATTTTCATTTTATACAAAGGAAACACCAGGCAAACTGAAATATTTCACTCCAAAGTGAACAAAATACACCCAAACTTGCACTTCACCATAGAACTTGAAAAAAATAGTACAATCAATTTCTTGGACATCACCATATTTAAACAAAACCATACTTTCAAAACATTTAAAATATACAGGAAACCTACCACAACTGACACAGTAAAATTCACAATACCTCCAACCACCCAACCCAACATAAACTTGCAGCTTTCCACCACATGATCAACAGACTATTGAATATCCCAATGACACAATTTGATTACAATCAAGAGCTCAACACGATCAAATTCATTGCCCAACAAAATGGATACTCATCCACTCTTATCGACAACCTACTCCACAAAATAAGGACAGTCTGATGATGACCAACAACAGGTCGAAACGATCGTCACTACAAAAGTAAGTGTATTTTCACTTCAAAAGTGTTTTTTTTTTAATTCAAGTTTAATTTTAACAGTAAAAAACTAATGAAAAAAAAAAAAAAAAATGCTGGAGCAGAAATCTCGAGTCATATATCTAAATGGAAGAAGAAATTACTGTATGTCCAGTTTTTTATATCCAGTTTAATTTTTCCGCTGATCTTATTGTCCATGAGAAAGTGATTCGGAATGAGGTTTATTATTTTAGTACCTATGTAAATTAATTGCCTCCTTATACATTCAATATTAGTGTTATAGGTTACATATTTGTTAGCAGTGGCCCTTAGATTATAATAATTAAGAGTAGAGTTTATTGTGAGAGGAAAATCGGATCTATATTTTATTAAGTACTCAATTACGGTTTTTATGTATAATTGACGTATAGTCATGACCTCAAAATCACTAAAAACCATATCCGTTGGATAGAGCCTGGGTTTGTTTAATATAGTTTTAATTATCAGTTTTTGTGCTACAAATAATTCAGCAATATGACAGTTGAAACAGCCTCCCCAAACAACTATGCCATACTGCAGAATTGACTTGACAAGAGCATGATACATCATTTTCAGGTGGTTCTTATTAAGAATTCTGTTAACTTGGTAAAATTTAAAGGATAAATATCTAATTTTTCTACATATGTATTTAATATGAACATCCCATTTAAGGTTTTCATCAATTATAATTCCCAAATACTTAGTATTATTGACTTTTTTAATGGTGGGACAATCACAATTACCCAAGTTTAAATTGCACTGAGAATGGAGTCTCAAATCTTGATTCTCGTTAGGCTGCCCTACTCTATTTGCAGAGAAAGTAATGTAATTAGTTTTTTCAATATTTAAACTTAAGGTATTCTTATCTAACCACTTCTTAATTAAAAGCATATTATTTTCAGCTATAGTATGAACTTCATTCCATGAATTTCCGTGAAAAATAGCTGCAGTATCATCTGCAAAGGATATCACAGTTGAGTTTAGAAGTCTTAAATTTAAAAAGTCATTTACATAGAGTATGAAAAGGATGGGAGAAAGTACAGTACCTTGAGGAAGACCATAAGAAGTTAAGTTAGTTACACTAGATTGATCATTTATGGTTAGGGACTGGGTTCTATTACTCAGATAGCTTTTGAACAATTTAAGCGAGACTCCTCTGAAACCATAGGACTCTAGTTTATTGAACAAAGTATTATGAGGTATTGTATCAAAAGCTTTGCGTATATCTAGGAAGACCGCAATAGTTTTCTTATTGGAGTTTATTTTATCAGATAAAGTATTGATGAATTTTATTAGAGCGTCAGATGTACTTTTACTATTTTGGAAACCGAATTGGTTCTTGTTGATTATTTTGTTAAGATTCAAGAAAGAAACAACTCTTGACTTTATTAGTTTCTCCATTATTTTAGCAAGGTTGCTGATAAGACTAATCGGTCTATAATTACAGGGATTAGTCGGGTCACCTTGTTTGAATAGAGGTTTTATTTTGGCTGATTTGAGGTGCTCGGGAAAATATCCCTCCTCAAAGCATCTATTAAAAATGAAAGCGAGAGGTTGAGATATAAAATTGGCTATTTTCTTCAGCGTAATATTACCTAGACCATCAATACCAGGACTGCAGTTGTTCTTTAGATTTTTAATAGTTGCCTCAACTTCAACTGGGCACGTTGGTCTCATAAAAAACGTATTATCGATCTGTATTGCAGGAAATCGATCACCAGTATTATCAGGGATATTGATAGTTTGAGCTTGTAATTTACCCACATTTGTGAAATAATTGTTGAGGGAGTGAGCATCAAGTTCAGTACTCTTTTCCTTGATACTGGCCTCACCTATAACCTCGTTTATGCACTTCCACAACTTCATGCTGTTGTTATTACAATTTTCAATTTTCCCTTTATAGTAGACTTCCTTTGCATGATTTATGATCTTATTCAAACCATTACGATAAGCCTTATATTCATTCTTTAAGATATTGTTATTAGGATCTCTTCTGAGTCTAGAATGCATTTTGTCCCGCGTGATTATTGATCTTATGATGCCTTCAGATATCCAGGGCTTCAGGGGACGAAGTCTGTTAGGTATCACTTTTACCTTCTTGCATTGATTGATGAGACTGGTCAAACGATCGACAAATTTATCCATAATAGTGTCAATGCTTCCATTCACGGTATAGATTTCTCCCCAATCTTCATTCCTTATGCGTTCCAATAGTGCATGATAGTTGGTTCTAGTTAATGTGTTTATCAATACGTTTCTATTATCCTTATTGATAGGGACCTTCACCAAGTTCAGTACAACCGCGTAGTGGTCAGTTATGGTTGTCCTAAATATAACTCCTTTAGTGAACATAGAATGGTTGCCTGAATTTTTATAAAAAATGTGGTCAATGCAAGAATTTGTTGTGGTTGTTACTCGGGTATCACCATTTATGTAAGACTTATAGCCATTACTATTGAAAATATGCAGATAATCTTGAACAGGAACACTAGTTGAATGTGTATTTATATTCATGTCTCCCGCCACACATACATTTATTCCATTAGGAATTTTACTGATTTCATTACTCAGACTATTAAGAAAATTATCAATATTTTGATTACTTGGTGATCTATAAACCCCAATCACCTTCACAATAAAATCATCATTTCTTAAGTCAGCACTAACTACATTGGCATCAGAGATATCGAGTGAAACTTCATTGAATCCTATGCAATCTTTTATGTACATGCATAATCCATCACATTTATTCTGTTTAGTGTACTTATTTATTGCCGTATATCCAGGAATGTTGAAAATGAACGGCATATCTGCAGTCAACCAGGTCTCAGTTAATATTATAATGTGAATATCAGTTTTCAATTCATTGAGGCAGCAAATAAACTGATCGAAATTAGCATTCAAACTACGTATATTCATAGACATAATATTGAAACACTCAGCATCTTTATTTCTGTCCTCGTGAAAGTGATAGTTCAAATAATCGTCGATTACATCTGTTTCATTTTCTGTTTCTAAAATATTAAGAACCTCTTCAGTGTCACTCATAACTTATATCATCAGGTCCACTTCTCTTTTCCTTGTTCCATTCAACAAGCCCCTCACTATCTATGAATTTAAGTTTTTTAATTAGTTTGTCCACAGCATCATCTACCAGACTGGTTGTTAAATACCTGAAAGTTTCAGTGTGTCTAGACAAGGCAACAATCGCATGGGGCATGCTGTTATAGATTTCATTCTCCTTGTACTTAATTCTGATTAGAATAACATTTTCATGAGTTAGCCCTTGTGCTTCGTGGATTGTGTGAAGTGCAACATCCTCTCTCCACTTTATAGTATCACCCACCATAAGTTTTTCTTCTTGGGTGAATGTTAATATCAAAGTGTCGGGTTGTATCAGATGGTATTCCCCATTTCTGTAAGTAGGCAGAATTGAGATAGCTCTTTCATTAAGCGTCGTAATATTTTCATAGACAGTGGAAAGGACAAAACAAACATCGATAGGACATCTACGAGTTACCGTTTGTTTTGTAAAAGGTTCGCAGAATTCTGAAATTTTATGCCATCTTGTGGCATAATTACTTCTCTCAATGTAGGGTATTTGGTTTGCGTCACCAACTACAATTATTTCTGAGGCCCCACTCAAGTTAGCAATAAAACCGATGTAACCCGCATGCATAAGTAGAGCTTCATCAATAAAAACTCTATTGTATGTTTTATTCTGATTATGATTTATTATATATGAGCCAACTGTCCTGTAATCAAGCTTAAGACGATTACAATGTTTTCGACCATACCTTTCAATGACAGTTTCACGGATTGCTTTAATACCTGCCCGTGTTTGAGTGAGTACTAGATCCTTGCCAGGCTCATGATGCGAGACTATAAAGTAAGATTTACCACAGCCGGGAACACCGTCACACCACTTTATTTTAGGAAGTTTTCACTCATGAAGAGTTATTCTATTTATAGTTTTTATTAATTCGCTATTCAGCATAAGTGTAGTATTACGTGTGACTAAAACATATCGTTCTTTAGTAGAGAATTTTAAAGTATCCTCTTGAAATTCTACGTAACTTCCACCCTGCTCCAAGCAATATCCCATTCGGTATTTAGAGTTTGTTTTGAATAGGAATCTTTTCAAATTATTATCATAGATGTTCATATTGTTATTCAGGACGCTTATTAGTTCATCACCTGATATTGACATGTTTCTATGCGTGATCCTAAGAAGAATATTTTTATATATTTTAGCATTTTCGTTATCAGTGTTTTGAAGTAGGGTCCGTAATTCAATCATAGAGTTTATGAATGCTTCACGTTTATTATTACCTTCAAAGAATCCTACAGGGTACTCAACTCCCGGACTATCAGATAGCTTAGGTATATTAAGAAAATTAATTTCACAATAACCTCGATAATAAAAAATAAACTTCAAATCTCTAGCTCCTATGACAGTACTCAAGAGTTCAGTGGCAGGAATATCAAAATAAGTTTCACCAAGATTGTTAAAAGAATCAATTCCTATAATCAAAGGGTAATTGAATTTACTCCAATCATTTATTCTATTCAAAAGATCAATAAGTACCCCATTTTCACCATCATTTAATATGAAAATAGGAATGTTTTTATCAGAAAACAAAACTCTTATACAATTAGAATCTCGTAACACATTCAGGCGATTCCACTCTTCAAGAGAGAAATATTTTTTATTTCTAAGCAGAGAGAGTCCTTTGGATGTTTTAATACTATTTCCTATTTTTGTAAAAGATATCATAACATCAACCCTCTCACCAAAATTATAAACCAGACTTATCTTACTTTTATCAGTATTAGTTGTTACGCAGAAACTAACAATTTTGTTAAGGATGGAATTTAAAGTAATCATTTTGTGTTGGGTTGATTGCTTGATTTTACTATCACTATTATTTTTATCTATCCTCAGTATATTGAATATTTTTCTTTCAGATTCCATAATCAGTTCTATCAATTATTTGTTGTAACGCTTTTTGATAGGAAGGGCACTCTCTGTCACCTACTTTGTGATCGAAAGCTTTTTTATCATTGCGGCAATTTAAACATGAGGGCTTTTTGTCTCTATTAGGGCACTCTTTAACATCATGTCCTGTAGTGGAACAGTGAGCACAGGTGTTTTGTGCTTGAGTGCAATGCTTACTGATATGTCCAATTTTTTGGCACTTGAAGCAACGAGAGACGGCAACATAGTCTCCAACTCGGCACACCCTCCAATCAATACCAATCCGCGATTTGTTAATAAATTCTTTTCTTAATTCACCAGTGCACTCCACTACCCAGTGCACGGTGTTTTTGTTTTTCGGTCCTATTTTAAAAATCGGCCTAAAGTTTTTCAAGAAATTTTCCCTACTCAGTGACGATGACTCGAGATTTCTCTCATACACATCGTTTGCCAATTCAGCAGCAGTTATATCTGCAGCGACGTGATACAGAATTATTCTTGGCAATTTGGATTGTGGCTCGCTTACCTTTATGTTTGGATGTTGCAGGACCTTATCACCCAAAACATTTTCCTTATTGGCCCTTGGGTGAAGCACCAACAGCACACCCCCACCACGGACATCAACAGCTTTTTTAATGTTCAAATTTTGTTCACGGGTGATGTTCTTCTTTATTGTTTCTCGAATTTTTCCGCTTTGTTCCTTTTCCGTTCCATTTATTTTTGCTGGCTTCAGGATGATCACATTCTCCTTGGGCGACAGCTTCTTGGTCCGGGGCGGAGACTCCCTGGCTGCAGCAGTGGAGGCGGCACTCGATAATGTAGAAGGTGCGGTCCTCTTCTTTGGCAGTTGCACGGCCTCAGCAAATGAGATCGGCTTATTATGGCTTTTTGCAACTTCACTTGCTAGTTTATTCACACTCTGCTCCAGAGTGTGAATTTTTCCAAACATTTCCGCGTTGTTATCTTGTATATGTTGCTTAACGTCTATTCTTTCGATACTTATGTTAAGTTCATTGCACACATTTAAAAACGAATCATAGTCCTCTCTGGATACTTTCTTTTTCAAGAAAATTTCACTCCCCCATTTCAGAAATTTCTCTTGTATATTTTTAAGAGAACGTACCTCGAAACGTATTCCGCTATCGTTTTTACTTTTCGGTGGCAATTCGGGAGGCATATTCATTTCATCCTTTTCCTCCTCTTCCTCGTATTCTAGCTGCGCGGATGGTGGTAGTTTTGTTGGCGTATTTATTGGCGAATGGATCATCTTAAGGCTGATAGATCCAAAACACCATAATTTATTGATGGTTTGATAATTGTTTTTTTAAAGAAACAGAACCTAATTTTTAAAGAGAGCAATGTTCAAACGAAAAATTTGGTGACACACTTTTCACTCAGAAAAAAAAAACGTTGAGTAGTTTTCACTGTGAAAAACTGCTGACTGGACTGCTGGTTGTTGACAGTTGGTGTTGACACAACTTGTTCCACTTTCACTACTAATACTACTCTACACTAATTATTCGCTACGATCTGCACTCTACGGAGGTCTGATTACGACAGTCTGATTTATAGTATAATCATTGATACATAATCAGTACATATAGTATTTGATTATGTATCCGAATTATAAGAGATTGGATTTTTATACTTGTACAGAGAAGAGCAACAATTCACTCAGAAAGGTAACTCAATATGGAAAAGGCTCACTTTATTCTAGGTTTTTTAGGTAGATTGGTTGCTGAGACTTTTGAAACTCTGAAAAGGATACGAAAAATCGATAGAAAAACGACGAGACATACGAGACAAGAAAGAGCGACTGGTGAATTGAAAAGCCAATAATATTGATTTTAAAGGATACTGAGTACTGGGTTTGCTTTCGCTCGCTGTCATCAAGAATTTATTGCAATTTGCCAGTGGCTTTCCCATTACAACCAACTCCGGAATGGAATAATTGACAGATTGCAGAAAACTAATTTGATGGGAATATAATAACTGAGGCAATTAATATTTCCGTGGAGAATCTAAATTAGGGTTATCAATATGCATGAAAAAATCTGAATGTTTCCCCTGCTTCTTAGAAGGAAGTTTGTCAAGACTGCCGAACTTTTCATCTTTTCAAAGAGAGCGTGGTGGAAGATCAAGAAAGGAGAATATTCTTCACAATAAAATAAAAAGTATGAAGGTTTTCTCGATTATGTTTAATTTCGATTCGATTGAATGGGAAATTGACTATTTTGAAGAATCATACATTTTTATGGGTATTCTATTCCAGAACTACTTCTATGATATTTTTTCAAACTATGAGGAGCAATGCTGAGTGATTGATTTGAAATATAAGAGGATTTAGATCTATTCCAATCATTCCATTGCGTTTAACCACAACCACTAAGATTTAGGAATTGTTAATGTTTTTTCCATCCTTAAATCGTAATTCTAAAATTGTAAATCTGGATGGTAGTGATTCAATGAATCACTGATGAATATCAGTGATACAAATGTGATAATTACTATTCAAATTATTGGTTCAATTATATTATTACCGTATCTCAATGGCTCATATTTCCAGTTTTTCCAGGTTTTACTTCTACTAATTCAATTTTCCTGGATGGATCCAGATGGATGTTGGAGAGTTTAAATTGAAAAGATTTGTGAATAATGGATGATAGATTAAGGCTGTCGAACATGAGTAACAAACAAATATATTTTCAAGGAGTAATTTTATAACTCATCAGGTACTTCCAATAGTTACCAGAAGTGTTCAGTATCTGTCAAAATTAAAGAGCGGCTCCGAGCGATATGTGTGTTCAGATGGTGATCAATATAGATGTCAAGGATTAAAACACATTTGTAGCAGCTTTGTTGGGGTGATTCAAAATGAAGCGTGCGTGATGTGCAATGATAGGGATGTGGTCGAAAAACAAGCGAGCGAATAAAATGGTTTTTTCCATCCTTGAATCTCAATTGCATGGATCAGTCGTATTGTCTGAACTCAATTCAACGTGATCTCATAATTCTTAAATTTCCATGTTTTATAAATTTGTTGATATGGAGTATTCAATAAATAGATGTTCTCAAAAAATCAACTCGCTACGAACACTTTAAATGTATATTATACGATAATTTTATAGCATAGTAGGTACTCCTCACCTGGAAACGACGTTGTGTGTGACTGGGGTCGTGAAAAATATAAATCATCTAGCATAACACTCAGTACTTGATAATAATTTCTGTATTCAGAATATAAATACTCATTCGGCTAAATATTCATTGGATTCATCAAAATTCCAAGTAGCTAAGTATTGATTAGTGATTATCAATCGATACAAAGTTTTTTCTCGTTGAGAAACTGCTGAAAGTAGTACTACGACGCTGTATAGTCATTTGTAGGAGAACCTGAATGAGGGGTACTCCTACTGCAATTCTATCTCATAGACTGTATAGAATCACCAGGTAGGTGATAACAGAGTAGTAAACTCAAACTCACATGAACAACTCTATAAGGACAATGCTACTTGTGTGAATAAGATTGACAGACAGTTGGATCACACCATGTGGATGATGTGTGGAAAATCAAAGAGGAAAGATTTGCGGCAAGAGTAGAGAGAATGAGTGATGGTGCGTCTCGCAACATTAGTGCGAAATGTGGGATACAGGCTTGTATGCCGGCACATCGGTAATCTTATGTGGCAGGAGGACTTTGCACGGCTCTGCCTCAGGATTGAGGGTTGAGGGTTGTTTTGGAACCTTTTAACGCGGGGGAACAACGCATCTGCGCTTCGAAATCATCCCTTGCTAGTGGCAACGCCAGTCGATGTATTCTGAATCTGTTTTGCTTCAATAAGAAGGCCGAGATGCTTGGCTTTCTTCATTCCTTGACACTATTTCTTCACTCGTTCCTCATGCCTCCTTTGACAATCTCCCTCATTCTTTTGCACTCTTCCTTACTCGTACCTCATCTGATCTTCACCTTCTCTTACGACAATCCTCTCCATTCCTCACTCGTTCCACATGGCTTGCATCATCCGTTCCTCACCTCATTCTCCCCACATGCCTCACGCCTCATGCATGCATGCATCCGCAATCCTCTTGCTCCCCTTCATAAAAATTGCACATAATTTATGCGTCGCCTTCAACGCTACGCTCCTCGACTCTCGATTCAAATTTCTATTGAAATATTGGAATGTGTCTTTATCTATGAGCACTAAGGCGCCACAGCTGTCAGTGTTTTCCCCCCACCCTCCCTTCCTCCTCATCGACCGCTATTTACATTAAATTGCTTTTTCAAAATACTTGTCTCGTCGGGATGAAAATCAATGCTCGTCAGCCAACAATCTGAATAGAGGATAGACATTAATTCCTCATAATATTGATCCAATGATTCGAGACTATTGAAATAATTATTATCCTCAATCTCCAATTTACTTTCCTCAGGTGGTATTTTCAAAATACTTATCTTATTAGCATGAAGATAAATGTTTTCCAGTCAACAATTTGAATAGATAATGGCTTATTTTTTTTAATATAGATCTAATGATTTCCAAGCTTTTTAACAATTATCAAGGATAATTATGCATTATCAATGGATATTTTCTCATATATATTGTAAGCAGGGGCGAATATGAGGGGGCCCAGGGGTCCCGGGCCCCCTCCCCGAAATAATGAATATAAAGAAAGATAAGTACATTAATCTGAATTTTTTTATGAAACATGTGCGAAGATATCGCCGCGGCATACAGTGATATTTCCTCTCCTCTTGAAGTTCGTGCTAGTTCGGGTTGATTCCGTCCGATTTCACCATTTGGTTTGTTCGGAAATATAATTTTTCTATGATTCAATGTCAACAGTAAAGAAGCGTGATCTCAGTAGAGTAGAAAGGGCGTTCAGCGCAAATTATCCTCTGAATATGAGCAACAAAGCTGATATAAAATATCATGGCGTGTTTACTTAAAATCACAGATTTTTAAACTTTAACCTTGACTCCCCCCCTCGATTATAAATATATATTAATATAATATATAAAAATATATTCTATATTCGCCACTGATTCAAAGAGTCATATAAACTGCAAGTATTAAACTTTTGTTACATGATATTATAATATTCATTTCTGATCACGATAAAAATGTGTTTATTGACAATATAAGATCTGTGATTTATTGGAAAATGGTTAATATGTTTTATGCGATCGAATTATGTGAATATTCTGAGAATGAAATTGGTTTTGATTTAATTTCACAAGTAATTGACATGAATTAAGTAGTTTAAAATGATAGTAAATTGGTTTGTAATATTATATCAATTCCTTTGGCATAATAATTGATCGATTTTGAGCTGAACAAGAGAAGCTCGAATAGATTCTTCTCCCACAATATTCCATTTATTATTCATCTACCTCTAATATTCTATTAATGTTCGAATACCTTAAATCGTCCATCAATCAAACCCTCTACACCTTTTGTTATATGAATGCAAATTTAGAAGAATATTTGTTATTAGTTTGCAATCGAGATTGACATGAAATCACGTATCGCTGCATAAGCTTGTCAATCTGGATTCTACCTGATAGAGACCGAAGTGGGAACTATCCCAGAATCTGGTTGTCAATCGGTGAAGACTTTTACATCAGTTTGATGCCGGTGTATTCACGATTGTAACACTGGGCGGAATGTCTTTGTCCAAGCAGGCTGATGATAAATGACTCCCTCATACCACTGCCGCTCTGAAAGGGGGAACAAGCACTTCTCCCCTACTATCATACACTTGTCTCACTGCTCGTGAATAGAATGACATAAATCCTCTTGATAAGAATTGATTCCCCTCTAATCTCCACTTTTATTCTTGCCCTTGTTCGTATGAATCGATGATCCTATCATCAGGATTGGATAGCTTTCTATCCTTCTACAATCGTATATCGACTCATCTTTCCGACAACAGAAAGACGGACGATCTCGCCAAACATTCTCAATTTTATTGCTCCGTTGCAATTATACTGTGACGTTCAGATTGTATAAACGTGCTCCGAGATTAATAATAGAATCATTTTTGTTCTATTTCACTCGGAAGGGTATTGACGAAATTCCTCATACTTTCTGGTCCCAGAATTTTAGTTCCTGATTCGAAATACTATTGAGAGAATGTGATATTTCAAGAGAAATTTGAGTTCGTGTTATGGGGTAGGAGGAGCTCACACGATGAAAAGTCACAGAGTCACATCAACTTACAAAAATGATGAACTTTTTCTCAATTTTTCTCTTGGGAAGTTGAAGTATTACAGTTGAAATATGAGATAGCACATGGACACAGAGACAAGCTTGTCTGTACACATCGCATGATATCAATGATATCAAATTGAATGATTTACCATTGTTCGATAGATAATATATTAAATAATTCAAATGCAGCCACATACGACCTATGTTATAGAAATGCTATGTGTTCATCAATACATGATAATATGCCATTTCCTAGAGGAATCGATTTCTATGTGAAAGAGGAATTTGAGTTCTCTATAAATTGATAGACCCTTATAGATTCCATGCTCTATTTTTACTATCATTGTTTTCTATGCTGCTGACACTCAATGTAATATTCAAAGAGTAACTTAAGTTCAACTTCTGCTTCAAGTATAACGTGATGCTCTTGACTGACTCCAGAATGATATCATCATTGAACTTAATACCAAAGCAGCGGTGGAAGACTACACCGTTAAAAGTTGAAAAAAATTTACGACACTCAATACCACTTGAAACTGGAATGATCAAGACACAAAAAAATAATTCATTTTATTGATCAATTCATTCTTCTTATCTGTTCCTCTCCTTTGAAATAGTTAGTCGGTCACGAGCTCAATCGATAATAATGAATCTATTTCATTCCTTTCGCTATCGTTCCATCTCCCATGAAATGAGTTGCCTCGATCAAAATCTGTCGATAGAGAGTGAGATAATTTTATTGAAAATGATTGCGGTAAAGTGGAGGTACAATGAGATTGCTCAGCGGGGCGTAAGATGTTTTTTTAATTTCGAAACAATTTATCCGGGGAGGCGGGAAGTGGGTCGTTTGCCGCAGTGTAAGCGACCGTTCCAATGAAATATCGTTTTTGGCGGGCTGAACTTAAAGAGGCGGAAAACGAGCTCATAGGTACGCGAATTAAGAGGAATCGTCTCGTAACAAGAGGAGCTCCAACAACTTGAACAGGGGGTCTCCTGTATAATATTTGCTCGCTGGCTTGAGTGGATCGACTTCGGGTTGAGACTACACCGCGATTTGCGGATGGGGGTGAGTTGGGTGCCCCCTATCTCCTTCCCAGGACCAACACAGGAGGAGGGGAAGGTTGAGATCAGCAGGCGCATGTAGATTGTAAGTCTGCACGCGCTCCCTGCAAATGAACAACGTCACCCTTCAAACTCTCCCCTCAAACCAAGAAACCCTCCTCCACCCAGGGCACTGGCCTTCCTCTCTCCTCCCTCCGTCCATACCCCTCAAACGAAGGGATGCTGCTGCTGTCATAACATACAAATGCTTCCTTTCTTTCTACGACTCCTCTCCGATCTCGAAACGTTTCATTACTCTTTTTCAACTTCTTTGCGGTGATGGAGCGCGGGGTCAAAGATTTCCCTTTGCATTCCCTCCTCTTTCTTGAAAATCACTCTCTTAAAGTTGTACGAAACCTGCATCTCCTCCTCTAACTCCCTCACAATAGAACTCATCCGCCATGTTCGGTTGCTATCTAAGTTTAAAAATTCCGAGGATCACTTGGTATAAATCATATCCAGATTCCTTTAAGCTCTCTATTGCTCTGTTCACGTTGATAGCATAGTACAATCGAATGAATACGCTTTTCATTCTGATCATTCCTTCGTAAAACTAAGAGAGAATTCCAAGATTGCTAGTGCCTTATTCCATCTTCTTCCCGATCCCTTCCATTAACAACAAAACTACATGCAACTGCAGTTTTATAACATTTTCAGTCTGTATCTTTGGCTTTGTCATACAACACTTGATCATTCCTATTACAGATTGATTCATTTAATGAATCTTGATGTAGTTTCCTATTGGAATGAGTTCCAACATTAATACTTTATGACATGAACTGAATTATTCATCATCGCACTATTCACATTCTTTCTAATCAACTCTGAGAAAGTATCACTTTGAAAGTTTTCCTGAAATACAAAAAAAAAATCCTTCACAAGCGTAGTCCATGGTGATGATGCCTCGATTACAACGTAGTTTGGGAGACATTATTGCAATTGATTGGTGGAGAATGTGGAGAGAGGGTTTTAAGAAAGCTCTTGGACTATCCCAATCATGATGAGATTGAATGAAATTCACGTGTATGAAAAGCATAAAAACAACTTCTCAGACAGAATACCTCTTTTCAGACAGTACCTCCCCTCCCCACTTTGAGGTCATGAATTTCTTGTATTCTTCTCTACAATCATTGAGGTAGGCCAACTCATGGAAGTGTCCCTTTCATGTAGATAAATAATGAAGAGGATGGAGAGCTGTCAATTTATAAGCAATAAAACTACTTCCTCAACTTTCTTCTTTGAAGAAATTATCTGGAGGAGCGTTATCCTTATTTGCTTTCCATCAATATTCAATAGAAGATTTTAGTTGTTATTTTAGTAAACGTTCTACATCGGTCACAATATAGGAATCTGGAAACTCTCGTCACGTCTCTGTTGGTGAGATTGAAATTAGCTGCGGAAAAATCGAGAGTACTACAAACGCTGATATTGTATCGCTATTGTTGTAATTCCGGGAATTATTTCCGTTATGAGCCAGGGCGACGACAGCAGGAAGGAGGGGGAATGCGAAATGTATTTCATTTGTTTACCTCAGACATAAAAGAGAGGAAATAATTACAAGTCGATATGATAAGGTAGTGGTGGAGCCGCTAACGAGTGCTAACTAAGGAGGGCATGGCGGGAAGGATGAGGAGTGGTCTAGGGCTTTGTGAAGGCCCCCGGCTACCTTGAGCCATTTGCATAATTGAAATTGTTAGAAGTTGGCTCCCTTTAAACTTCTCCCCATAAAACGAGCCCCTCTTTTTGCCACGTCTCATAACTTTGTGTCATGTGATATTTAGAACACTAAGCTGAGCCACAAACGCGGTGTATAACGAAAAGAACAGAAGAGGCGCTGGTCTGAAGAGTCATCAAGTGACGGCAAGATCAGTTCAAAAAAAATACAAAACTAAGTGTGTATTCGAGTTGCAGTTTTCCGTTGAAACGGCTATTCTGAGAGAAAAAATTTAATATTTTTGTCCTGGTAGAATTTTTCCAGAGAAAAATGCAAGCAAACTCTTTGGAATTATTTTTTTGGACCGGTGCAATTCATTTTTTTTCGCAGAACAGAAGTTAGAAGAGATATTTTGAATTGGATACTTGTTTTTCTCTTTTCTATAATCTTTTGTGGTTCTATAGATTCCCTGCATGGATTAATCGAGCGATAAATTTGGAGCTGGGATTATGTTCTTCGTCAAGGACACCTAGTCATATAATACAGCTTATCATATAGGGATGCCTTATTTGTGCTAGATAATAAATGTCAGTGTAAAAGACCTATTCATCCTAGGAACATTTCTATTCGGGTTTACAGCATCATATCAGAGATTCAACATTAGTTGCCAATAAATAGCTAATTGAGCTTCAAATTACCCAAACGTGTTAAAATAACTGATAGAGAAGGAGCTAATAGGATTGATGTGCGGTATTACTTTCTAATTGATTGCTGCTCTCTATTAATGAGCTGTCTCGCTCAGTTGTTGAGCGCAAGATGAGCGAATGTGTTATCAGGTAGCCTATACCGAGAGCACAGTGCAGCATTGGAGTAGCCTAGCTCTGCATTTGGAACGCTAATCGGATAACAGTAATGGCTTAAAATCAATTACCATGTGAAACTATACAAAGGATTAGTTGCTTCCCTTCTACTAGACAGCTCGTATCCCTAGATTAAACTAAGCAAAGGCTGATGTATATTATACTCGGAGTTCGGAGCACCTCCATTATTTTGCCCAAAAGTTTTCTGCCAATTTTGCAGTTTCATCGCTGCATTTTTGCTGCTGTACATCGGATGGAAACAATTTATGAAACTCGGTCGAATTATGAAAAAGTGGAATATCAAAGAAAAAGAGAAAATTGAACCGAATACAAAAGAGCTGATCACAGAATAATGCCCAGTTTTGGGATAGATTCACTGAATGTTCAAAGCACACATGAATTTCATGACATTGTCTACTCTTGATAAATCTGTGCTTCATGTACAGATGAAATATATTTCAAAACTGTTTTTCCACGTTTCTTCACTACTCTTAAATTCCATAGTTGTGATATCGACTATTTGTGTATTTCTTGATTTAAATTCTAATTTCAATTAATTTCATCAAAATATTTTTTGAATCATTTTTCTTTGATTAATGTCGAATATTTGATGCAGGAATAAAGTTTCTGCTTCGTGAAGATATATCCCATTACAAACTCAACCTTGATACAAAAAAATAGTAGCAGGCACTGAGAAAAACATAGTTTATTCTATTTCTAACAGAATCATTTCATATAATAAAAACGGAAGGAACAGATAGAATAGTATTCATTAAGTTCATTAATAATTGTAATTGACTCATGTGCAATATTCATCGAGTGGATTACAATAATATGCAATTCTATATCATGTAATATTCTATATTTTCATACATCCTACCGATAGGAAGCTTGACTTGCTCTAGCACTACCAGAAGCAAAGCAGAGGGGAAGGAAGTAAGAAGCCTGCAAAGAATAAGTGTGCATAAATTCACGTGCTTGGTGGTTGCAGCAACATAGAGAGATTTATTCTCGGAGCTTTCCTTATCTGTTCGATATTAGGATGAATGGCAGATTCGATGCTATGAGCTTTTTTCTGGCATTGTCGACTCTTGTGGAATCCTCTCGTTAACGTTATCGCGTGGCCGTCATAACAAACTCCCTTTTTGCAACCTGAGACACATTTTTAACAACAGAAAAAAGCAGAGGCTCCCCTTCCATTCGTGTCCCATTCATCCCTTGTGATTGATGCGATCTTTCAGAGATTTGTCACCCTGTTGTTGCGTCTTTTTTCTTCCTCTGTCTCACGATCAATCACAATGCACGCTTTTTCTGCTCTCTCAATATCTTTTTCACACTATTAACAGTTAAAGACACTACTGGATCGAGCTCTCTTCGGGGCTGATTGATAGCTTGAGCCTCGGTGACGACCTGGATCCCGCCACTGGGTGGAACTTCAGGCGACATCGTGATGGATCAACTCTTTCAGATAGATGGTGTGACAGGTCGATGCGTTGGATGAACAATAATCGAGCTCAATAGCAGTCTGTAAATGAGTGTGCTATTGAAAGTATTCAATCTTATCTCTCTCGAATAAAAACATCTATACTTATAAAATTCTTATCTCACTGACTCACTGATCACGATTTCTGGAAAACTACTGGACGGATTGCAACTAAACTTGAAACATAGCTTCCTTATAAGTCCTAGTTGCTCACTAAGGAATCTTTTGACGATATTTTAACTCTAAAGCTGCGTTTACACTGTGTAACTTTGTTATAAAACATTGTTTATAAGTTGTTATATAACAACTTTAACAAAAATGTTATGAACTCATTTAACTTGTTACATGTAACTTCGTGTTTTAAAACATAATTTCGTGCTAGATACAGAGTGGACCAAAAACCTTGTATTTTCGGTTCATTTTCCAGTCTTTTTTATGTTATTTCCGCCAAATCCTGTAATCGATCAGAAAAATTTGCTCCCGCCTTTTATTTAGATTATTAAATTACTAATAAAATGATATTTTTCGGAACTTCCTATCCCCAATGAGTACTGACTTACAATTTTTCAAAAATAAGTAAAATCAGAAAAAAATATTCTGATGAATTTTAGTTTTTGCTCTACAATATCTTCCGATTGTCACCATTTAAATGTATATTCTACAGAGCTCTTCCAACACATCAATTAATAATTCAAATGATTAGACTCAATAATTTCCATGCAAAGCTGTTGCCTAATTTCTTCATTTATTACCGATAGAGGGCAGATAATAACATGCTCCTAGCAAATAGTAGGTCCGTGATACAAAAATTTGAGCTGAGTCTCATCTCTGAGATAACTTGAGAGGAAAAATTGATCATCCAAGTGGCAGCTTATTGGAACAGAAATTTCCATCGTTTGTTGAAAACTAAAGAGAGGAAGAGAGAAAATTAACAGCTGTGGTTATAACATTTAGCAATAAAATTTGAAAACATTGCATGATTCAATAAAAATATTCCCTGATGTCAAGATGAGTGCATAAGAGCAACTGGGTGACACCATGAGGCATCGCTAACTTTTGATTGCTTTTTAAAATACGCAGTTGAATGTATATTTCAACAGAGTTGAATGTGTTGTTCAAACTGAGGTAATAGCAACGCAACTAATCATTACATTCACTGACAACGATTTTTGGGTAACTAAGTATTATAGAAATTTATTTGAATGAAACTTGTAACGGTCCTATATATGATAACATTTTCATGGAGGGAGAGCACCTTTTCGGATACAAAATTCTATGACAGTGACGAGACTATATTAATTTATTATGCAAGTTATATTCAGCAAGCAATCTTTGTTTGTATTATGGATCTCAAAAACGATTATAACGGCTTTGGTAGAATTCAGGTTATAAATATTTCACAAAAATAATCTGATCATTCAATTCCCGTAGCGAAGCACGGGTACCCTGCTAGTTACTCTATATAATAAAATGGGAGAGATTGCTCATCTGGAATCATTATACTAATTACCATGCAGTCACAAAAATTGACGTGGAAGTCAGTGACAACATGTAGAGAAATAATACCGACTTCATAAAAGTAATTAGTAATAGAAAGTTCAAATCTTATTTGTAGAGTGGTGCAAATTCCAGTTTTCTCGAAAATCTCAACTCATGGTACTCTAACGTTTTCTACAACTG
Source organism: Nilaparvata lugens (assembly GCF_014356525.2). Classification (NCBI taxonomy): domain Eukaryota; kingdom Metazoa; phylum Arthropoda; class Insecta; order Hemiptera; family Delphacidae; genus Nilaparvata; species Nilaparvata lugens. The sequence continues at coordinate 34,514,725 of NC_052505.1, read as the reverse complement.
GGAAGAATGGAATAATTTATTATCCTTATGACATCTCCAATCTCCATAGATTACATATAACCTACCTCCAACCTGTATTGAAATTGAACCGAAACCTAGACATCTCCACTGGAATATATTCCAAAATTTATTATTATTATTATTATTATTATTATTATTATTATTATTATTATTATTATTATTATTATTATTATTATTATTTCAAACCGAACAACCTATCCTATAACTCTAAAATATTCAATGGTATGCAAGTATGATATTGTGTAAGAACCTCATAATTAAGTAATTGAATATTGAAATACTCAATGAAAACCCCATCATGATGTTAAAATAAGACTGAATAGTTTTTCAACCCAGTAATGAATGTGATGCATAGCTTTGAGCCTTGAATGCATATCCTATTGAGCTTTCAACAATTGAACATGAGTGAAAGAAAGAAGTTATCAGCTGTAGATAAGACAGTGAATGAGAAGCTTTATCTTCAACATGGGGAAAACTATCTCAAGTGCATCAATAAAGTAATTGCATATTTTCCGCTCTGACTAAAAATAGGATTTTAATTGTAATTATCAGACAAAATTGAGAGAGAGTCGGTTGAATTGTGCTAGGTGTGGTTTCAAGAGAGAATTATCAAGGAAGATTACAATTTTCATAAAAGGTGTGAGGGGTCAGAGAAGGATAATCGAATGAATCTATCATGACTTCGAGAAGCATTAGGAAATTATTCTTCACCAAAGGAAGATTTCTTCGGAATCAAAAATTGCTGGCGTCGGGCTGAGAAGTACTGAAAAGAAATGTCGGTCGTGGATGGACAGGTTTGGGGGGAGTGGGAGGTTGTTGTGAGAAATGGAATGAGAAGTTAGCCTTCAAAAAGAAGTGCAGCCTGTTGAGGCAGACTGCACCCCTCTGTTCCCCCCTGATCGCCCAGCTCCCCCATTCGAGTATTCCACGTTTCTTGGCTTCCAATTTTCGCTCAGCAGGGAACTTAACAAAGCGAACAAAATAATAAAACACGAAAAGTTTACTTCAGATGGAAGGTTTGCTGATGGTGGAGTAGGGAGTGAGGGGTTGGGGGATTGAGGATATTTTTGTATGTGAACAGGGTGGGACTGATAGACAGACCCTGATGACGTGGCTCGGATGAGAAGGGGAGCGAGTCAACTCTCACATGTTTGACACATACTAATACATTTGATTCACACATGCATATATGCTTGACATATCTTAGTGGCATCCTACAACTCTGTGTAACACTCTCTGGCTGTTTCACCAATTTTAAAAGTCCCCTTCTCAGTTTTCCTAACTCGAAATCAACTAAAAAAGTCGATTTAAGCTCAGGATAAACTACTCTATCAAGTATCAGTTTATTGAAATTCGTACAACTGTGATTGAGCTGTTCTATCAGAGGATCAAATCACATCAAATATTTTTTCCCAAAAGCATAATTACAATGACAATGGTTATTGAATCAAACCAAATATATTTCCATTTTCACACAATATACATGATATAGTATAATGAGAATTAATATTAGCTATTTAATAAACTATTAAATGAATCTATATCTTCAAAATATGAATATAGTCCAGTCAAATGGTCGTTTTTCAGGAAACAGCCCCGAAAGAATTTTTCTCGACGGTTCTAAATGTATTTTGGGGCGCTGAATTCATATCTGAAATTTGCTGACACGCCAGAGGGTGGCTTCACCCCCAAAACCCCCCAAAACCCCCAAAATTTCACACTTTTTTCAATTTTCCCATTTTATCTCGTGAACCTTGAGTTTCTCAAGAAACTTCATTCTCGACAAAATTGAAGAGAATAAGATTTCCAAGGAATTGAGATTTAACGTTTCTAACGGGTGATTCTCATAGAAAATAACCCGCGTGAGATGATTTCGGCCGAAATTTATATGTATTTTTTGTTAGGAAGGCCTTGAAAAGGTATTATAATGAAAAATTTGTATTTTTGCTGTAGAACATGATTTTCTTTTTTTTTGTATATCCCCCCTCCCCCCGCTACAAAATTCGAAAATTCCTAAGGGATCCTGTTCATGATGAATTATTGTTCTTTCACGTGATGTGTGGTTTTTTATCTATACTAGAAAAATATCAATTTTGTATAGGGTAGAAGTGGTAGGTTTGCATAATTTTGAAAACCCTTAAAAAATACCCCTTTTTTGAAAATTCATAGCTCCGGAACCATAAATGGTAGAATCCTTAGCGACAACTCAATTCATTGGAAATCTTATTCTCTTCAATTTTGTCGAGAATGATTTTTCTTGAGAAACTCAAGGTTCGCGAGATAAAATGGGAAAATTGAAAAAAGTCCGAAATATTTGGGGGTTTTTGGGGGTGAAGCCGCCCTCTGACGTGTCAGCAAATTTCATATTTGAATTCAGCGCCCCAAAATACATATAGAACCGTCGAGAAAAATTCTTTCGGGGTTGTCTGGAAAATCTCTGGAAACGGGAAGTCTCTGCAGATTTCGAAAAAACCTGATCGCAGAGGCTCAGGATATTTAGATACTTGAGAATTTACTTTTGTTCCTCTAGTTTCCTAACAAAGATTCAAATCTTAATAACATGCTGATCCAATCATGAAAAAAATAAGCTTCAAATAAAAGATTTTCCTCTTATTAAGAACAAGTTGAAAGGAATACGAACAATAATTTCAATCGCTAGTACAAGTGACCAGTTCAAGAACAATTTCTGAAATAAACTCCAGTAATTCGAAATATGGCAGACAATAATGGAACATGAATACTTGAGAAAATTGGTTTCAGAGCAAATTTTAAGTTCATTTAAGTTCTACAGTGAAAGCACAGTAGGCTATACGAATTTGAATAGCTGTACTATATAAATCTCAATACTGTACTATATTTAGGAATACATCCAAAGGTTATCGATTGGATACATCCTCGATGAATCAATGGTACCAGCTTTGTAGGATACTCATTACAGCTTCCACTGCGTATCGATCAAAGCGAGCATTACTCCAAACAGATTCGCGAGAGATGAATGAGTATGCATGATTGGCCCACTCAACGAGTGAATTTTAATCGATACATTACCGCTAATTACTCGTAGATTGAGGATGATGGAATCGGTGAGCGTTCACTGCGCTACTCTCAATATAACTCGTGAATTAGTCGCGAGGCGTGCGTCGAGCGACACTTTGGTGTGGCGCAAAGTCACGAGCGAAACATAACACAGCCTAAACGGATTGCCACCCCGTTTGCTATTCCTCATATACGGTGATGGTAATCTTAAGACCTGACACGTCAGTTTGAGGAACCCTTCACGCAGTGGCTTCTCTTTCTGGGTTGTGAGTGTATGTCGCCGTTAATTGGCCTACTGAATAACGCATCGCCTACTCACAGTCAAGACACACTCCACTCCGATAACTAATCCGCACGTTCACACTATGCGGGTGGCTGAGATCATAAGAATAACTGCAATACTTACACTACAAACGTGATGTAATTGATAAGGTGTGCTCACAATTTAGCTTTATGGTAAATAGTAGATTTTATTAAAATTGATACGAAATAGGAATATTGAATATTCCAAAAGAAAATTAATGAACAGTAGTTATTTCATAAGCACACAAAAAAGAAAGTGAACTCAGTGAAAGTGAAAAAAGAAAGAAAGAAAGTAACATGAGCATATTTAACAGCGGTTGAAATGGGATGTGATTGTTATCCAGTTGTTTAAGCTCATTGCAATAGACAATTTAGCACTAAGATATAAAGTTAGGAATAAACGAAAGTGATTAGGAAATTGAATTGGAAGAGCAGAATGTCAGCAGAATACAAAAATGGTGTTGAGAACAGAACTGGGAATGAGATACCTAGACTGGATGAAGAATGATTTGATGAGTGATGGTAATTGAAATGGTTCTCAAAGGAGTTATTGTGTAGTCTATGGATATGGAAGATGTGGTCATAGATAAATCATAGGTGGGCCTACTTTTCTCTATTTTCATTCTATGATGTGGGTAACATATAAGTGCTGCCTGTTATTCAATTTTATACAACAGTATATTTGTTGCACGTGCTATCATCCAATTCATAGAATTATTTCCATTCAACTGCAATAAATTCAGTCCTCTTTGATTGGAGTCCCTGACATTCTCAAATGGCAAGAACTATTACGAGTATAGAGATTTTATATAGATAAAGACCGTTACTTCTTCACCAATCCATGTGATTCTGATATTGTTCAGAAAACGTTTCTGGCAATAAATTCAAATGTTGTCCATTTTTATGCCTTCGAATGTTGAATAATTTCTGCCAGAGATAACTGACATTCTCGTATAGATAATCAGGTGATGAATGATAGTTTTCAGGCCAGTTCCATTATACAGTAGTTCTAATTTTCCATTATCCGCTTCATAGTGCTGAGAAGGAGATTTTGACTTGCTATCTATTTCGTTCCCACTTCTTGAGCCATTCCCTCCGCTCGAGGCGAGTGCAGCCTGGGGTTGAACTCAGTTGCAAAATAGGTCTAATCGTAGACAGACCATTGTTGTTCGTTGGATAGTTTGATCCAAAAATTAGCTACTCATACTCATCTAATTATTATGTTATTCTGTAAGCATTTTTAAAGTGATTTGAATGATTATAACTTTGAATGATTATATAAAGTGCTAGTGGAAATATATTGAAAGTGGAGCCAACACTCTAATGCCCCGTTCCACCAACCTTGATCAAATATAGCCTAGTCATGGTCAATTAGACCATAGTCAAAATATGATCATTCGTTCAAACATACAACTGTTCCACCAACCTCGGGATTGATCAAAACTCCGTCGGTCAAATCTGAACATGGTCGACTCTTGTAGCTGTACTTTTCTGAAGTTGGCCAACCTGTTTACTGGCTTGCTATTGGCTACATCTGATTTTGATGGATGAAAATTACTGAGATATTGCACTTATTCAAATGCTAATGGATTAATAATAATTATTGAACGAAAATCCAAATTAAATGCTGTAATATAGTGAATAATGGTAGCATCCCATGGTACTTAATATCAGTTTGCTCAGCTGCTCATATTAAGAGGGTAATTTGCGCAGAATACCCTTTTTACTTTACCGTCAGGCCGTCAAAAATTCAGATTACTAGATTTTTTTCTGTAATTACTGTACTGATTCTTCTTCATATTCATTATTTCGGTGCGGGCCCCCTAGGCCCCCTTCCTATATACGCCCCTGGCATTTTGTATAGTCACACATCTATAATAACTTATAATGATATTTCAAATATGAATTGAATATTCTGGTTGTGATGTCACGTTTAACACACAATAAAATAATTCAATAGAATAAATCATCTTAGATAGAGTTAGGAAACTGAAAAACAGTCAGCCTAGTCAAGGTGAAATTCTTATAAAATTGAGTCTTCTTTTTGATAAGAAGTACGGCTACTATCAATGAAGCGATTGATTGAGTACTTTATTTATGTAGATTACAATATAATATACTACTGGCTTATACTCTTATATACAATAGCTCACAATACAGCAAAATAATTATAGATGAAATTACATAATATAGACTAAGAAAATAATTATTGATCTGTATATGGTATGAAAAAAGCAATTTGTAATAACTAGGGATAATTATATTATTATGCATCTACATAAATTGGCAGAGCTTTGGACATTTCAATGTCCATTCTTTGGAAAGAATACTAAAAATATCCTTCCCACTAACTCTCTACAAAAACGTTAATTTCATTAATTAAACTAAGGATTCATTTATAAATGGAAGTATTGTAAAAATTTAATTGATATAAATATTTAAGAGAAAAAACAGAAAATTAATAAAGTAAAATGATTATATAGGTAGATAAAATCAAATCATTGATTAATAAAATGGAGTAGGCTGAAAGTAGATCAGGGTAATCAACTTTCAGTAATATACAGCAGTATGCAGTGGATAATTAAAATAACAAGATAAGATAATAGTTTATATATATATATATATATATATATATATATATATATATATATAATTCATAAACCTATAACAGGTTTGTATTGGTGGGATGGTGGTGGGATGGTTGTCATGTGATCGTTCTAGGGCCAGACAGTTTTAGTCATTTGTTCCAAAATATGTTTTTTTAAAGTCAGGATGAAGCTCGCTCGGCTCTCGATGGACCTGATAGAAGCAGGAAGTGCATTCCATGCACGACAGGCACTGACTAAAAAGGATTTTGTGAAAATAGTGGTTCGATGGTTGGGTATCCTTAACGTACTTTCTCCTGTTCTAGTATGTGCATCTATCCTCCTACCTTCAGAAACAACTTTGAAATAGTTCAGATTTCCGTATTTCAAGATATCTCTAACAAGCTTGACTATTGGAAAATGTCTTTGATCGGGAAGCTTCAATGTTGAACTGGCAATGTGGGCAGGGGTGATATGTTCATGACATTGAAGAGAGTAGATGAAACGTAGACAATAATTTTGGCAACGCTGTAGTTTATCATTCAGAGTGACTTGCATATCGTTGAGAACAGAATTGCAATACATTAAATGTGGGAAATCTTATCTGATACATACATTAAATCTTGGGGGAGTTGCTAGTCTCCTACCAGGCGTCTTCCCAGGTGGCGGATAGGGGAACGCTCACCAGATATGGTGAGTACCGGGGAAATAGAATGCCCGGGGTGGACCAAAACTAGCACAGGTAGCATCTGTCTCAGATTGAGCGACTACAACTGAATGATTGTCGGTATAAGCAATCCATTTCTTGCAGTTCAACTGCTTTGGGTGGAGGAAACTGAAAAAATCTGGGCACTCTTTTGTCCATGAAGGGAGAAATTGCTCTTAAAGGCGGAAGAATCATACTGATCAACGGCATAAGAATGCAGAAGGCAACGGGAAACCACTGCATTATTTTCCCTAGTGGAATCATCATGTCTGGGTTCAATATTAAATATTCCGGAGTTTCAAGTTCCCCATTCGGATCTCCGGGGGGAACAGTTGTGAACAAAGATATGGGAGGAGGAGCCATTAACATGGGTACATGGAACGTTCGAAGCATGTTTAAGGCGGGCAAGCTTGAAAATACAACCGCTAGATGGGCAGGTTGGGTATGAACATTCTTGGCATAAGTGAAATGCGATGGTCTGGGAGTGGAATAAGTACCAGCAGAGGTTATACAGTGTATCATTCAGGAAATTCAGAGCTATTGAAATGGAGTTGCAGTGATAGTTTCTAAGAGAGTCAGTGGATGCGTTGGAAGTTTCATCCCCCTTTCTGATAGAGTCATGCTGCTTCAGATTCAGACTAAGCCAATTTACCTAAATATTATTCAAGTGTATGCGCCCACAGCAGATGCTGATGATGGGGTGATTGAGGATTCCTATGCAGAAATTAACACAGTTTTACGACTCACAAAGCCTCATCAAGTCAATATCGTGATGGGAGACTTCAATTGCAAGGTTGGTGAGGGGAAGGTGGATGGTGTAGTGGGAGCCTTTGGGTTGGGATTGCGGAAGGAACGAGGTGACAGATTGATAAAATTTTGTCAGGAAAAGGATTTGGTAGTCATGAACACCATGTACAAGCTACCACATCGCAGGCTATACACCTGGAAGTCGCCACAGGACAATGATGAAATATTGGTCCGTAATCAGATAGACTATATTATGGTGAACAGAAGGTTTCGAAATAGTATTATGTCTGCAAAAACTTATCCAGGAGCAGATATTGAGTCAGACCATATTCCTGTGATAGGAAAGCTAAGAATTAGATCATGTTCAATCCGAAAGCGCTCAATAAAACCAAGAATTGATGTGACAAAACTTAAACAGGTTGATCTTAGTGAATTGGTTCATCAAGACTTGGCGGGGGGCTTGAGGGCAATAAATGAGCGCACTGAAGTAGAAGTGCAGTGGAGAGAGGTCAAGAATGTGATGGTTGATGTTGCAAAGAAACATTTGCGGGCTGAGAAGGAGCAAGCTCATAAACAATGGATGACAAGTGACATTTTGAACCTTTTAGACCAAAGACGAATATGCAAAGGACGGGATCATGTGCAATACACCAACTTGCAGAGAATAATTCGCAACAAGATCAGAGAGGCTATGGATCAGTGGATGATTGAAAAGTGCAGTGAGATTGAGGACCTTCAGAGCAAACATGATTACCTTAGCCCAGCAGATCCAAAAGGATTTGGCTAATTAATTATTGGAAATAATAATGAAGTTCAACGAGAACTTCAGGGACCATCTACTGAGTGCGTGATATAATTATTAATGAGCTCATTAATAAGGCCTTTTAGTGAATTAGGGTATTATTTAAAAGTGCTATATAAATTTTGATTCAAGCTTGAATACTTCGCAATGTGTTAGATATTAAAATCAGTTTATTAAGAACTATTTTCTTACGTATAATTTGAAATTTAAAGGAAGCTTATTTCCATGCATAACACGAACTCATGCCCTTGAGATTTTGAAGAAATCATTCTCTAAATTATTTATGATTAATTGAAATATATTTATTGAATCTATAGTCTGAACAGGTTCCAATTCGCTAGATTTTGAATTGACCTGAATTTTCATATATCAGTATCAATAAATATTTTTATAGCAAATGTTATTGTTAATGCTAATAACTCTTGTGATATTAGAGATAATGGAAAGCTTATTTACATTGATATTTCTTTAATGATTTATGGGAATATATTTGTGTTTTTTGTCAGCATACAAAGTTTTAGAAGTTTTTATTCCTTACCTGATCCAACTCGTGATATACAATTTGAGCTATCTTGGTACCAAGCATTATTTTCATGCAACAAATTCAATTGATGAATCATTTAAACCAGTTTTATTTATGAGCAACTATCACTTATCATCCTCTGATGATAGTCACATTCTTCAGTCAGTAAATATTTACTGATAATTATAGTAATAAGTCTACAGTATATCCTATAAGGTTCCAGAGATCGTCTAGAACTGGCGTCGTAAGTTATAAAGAATTTCGAAAGGATAAATTGGTGAACACATGTATTCATGATGAGCATTTAGAGACTCAATTAGAAAAAAACTATAGTTGAGTCTCTTTATTCTTGATCGGATATATGGTTACTGTAAACCAGTCACTTACTATCTTTTTGATTTATTTCCTGGTATTCTACAATATCTTCAAAAGAGCAGCGGTAAGAATTTTTAACTAATAGTTGTTTGAACCCATGGTGGTCTGTTATTGTGAAAATACTCATGCATCCATCACTGAGCTAAATCTGTGGTCAGAACCCCTGTATTTTTGCGAGCCGGACGGCCTTAATTTTTGCAAATTTATTTGCAAGCTAGGGATCATAGTATCACTGTTGATGTACCCAATAGCAACTTCACATATAAAGAGATTTACAAATCACCATCAATTTTGACAATTTTTTAATGAACAAAAGAACATTCCAATCCTAAAAAGATACATTGATTGATGTAAGGATTGAATAACATAGGCCTTCTGTGTAATAAACGAGTAAAGCAAATCTTTTCAAAATCTTCCTTCATTTTCTATATATACTATAATAATTTACTAATTTAAAGATTCCGAGAACGAATTTAATAAATAACTTACTACAACTAAATCAATCGCACTAAAAGCTTTGAAATTTTTCATTGCGTCAAAAACATAACCCATAAACAAGCAAGGAAATTGATCGAACCAGTCTTTTGACCGTGTTCAAATAATTTATTTGATCGCCCGTTCGGCGGCAGCTAAACTTAACCATTGATTAGACCGTGGTCAAACGTGTAACTGATGTTGGTGGAACGAATTATTTCTGATTTGACCGGCTGATAGAGTTCAACCATGTTCAAATGCCTTGACCAAGGTTGGTGAAACAGGGAATAAATCTTTTAAATACTTGTGAAATATATCCAGTCAGTACAACAATGGAGAAACAATAGCTTAAGTAAATATCCCATGGTATAGGACGTTTATGTCGCAACTTTCACTGTTATCTCAAGCTGATAGTCCACATAGTTCTTTCCCGTGAAGCTGTGTGACGCTTGAAGTCTCTCATACTGTGCCGTTCATACACTCTCACCCCAACAAAACAGTAAAAATCGACAATAATCGACAGTAATCGGCTTGAGATAACAGTAAAAGTTGTGACATAAACGCCCTATACCATGGGATATCTACTTAGGCTATTGTTTCTCTATGGTACAACTGTGTGAGGATTAAGGAACCAGGAGCGGATCACACGCCATCGCAGTATAATATCGATTTGTTTTTACCTATCTGTCTCATTCATATAATCCTTATTACAATTTACTACCTGAAACTCTGTTTGTAACCTGATACCCTGTTCAGTTCCATTACGTCTCAGTTTAGATTGGGATAAGTGATTTTCCTATTTATTTTCCTGAGTCTAAATAATGGTTTGCTAAATTGGATATATAGATGTGTTTGAGAACAAAGTGTTCGTATCATGCAGTCCAACCTAAGAAACCAGACGTAACAAGCCTATGGATTCATAGTTTTTGTAACAGATAGAATCATGATTGGTAAGAAGGAATCAACATCAGCAGCTCCAACTGAATAAAGTCACAAGAAGGAAAGAATGATCGGTTCATCCTCTTAAAGCTAATTTCTCCAAAAAAGTTGAACCACATTTCTAGTTTAAACCATCAGCTGACTCAATTCAATAATATTATGATAAATGCGAACATACATTGATTAAACGGGTTTACATAGAGAAAGTTCTGCATGTTCGATTTTAGTTTTTCTTTTCTTGTTGTCTGCTACTCTTGTTTCTGTTTTTGGCTCTTTTAACTTTTGATCTATATCTCCAGTTGATTGTGTTTTCATCTATTTTGTTCGTATTATCTATATTTGATATTCAAATATTTGCATATCGTATTCAATTTCTTTGCTTCTATTTGTTTTTCTACTATTATTTTTCTTGTGAAGTTGATTTTGTACGGTTGAGAGTTGAATAAATTCATTGAATAGTTGAGGGTCACTTTCTACGAATAAATTCAACTAGAATTCTAGTTTGTGGCATCGACTGACTTAATTGAAATAATTCATAATGAATGCGCCTATTGAATAGACGAGTTTAATAGTTGAATCAACTTTAGAGAAAACGACCCTTACTGAGAGAATAAAATATCATCCTCAACAGCATTAAACAGTGTTTTACACGTTATTGTACCTAGGTCGAATTCCATTATATTTTTAGAAATTGCCAGGTCTAAATATTGAGGAGGAATTCAACGTTATACGATATCATTGAGTTGTAGTAGCAGCAGCAGCTCGATTCCCTCGTATTTTCTGCGTAATGAAACATGCAAGATCTTGATACCCAAAGTGGCAAGGGCTCAAAGGTGCTGTTTATTATTCATTAGTTGCAACAAGCTCAATCTTGTCTGAGTGGCAGCAGGCAATGAGACTTTACCATACACTTCTAACACACATATTATACAAATCAGGTAGCACAAGTTTCATATAGAAACGCTAATCGCTTCCTGAAGTTTATTTCGTAACTAATGTTTTGAAATGTGATGAATTCTGACCCATTAATATCAATGATTAGAAAAATCTATATTCAAATTAAAATTACGGAACACATTGATGGATAGATTAATCAACTGGATCAACTGGATTAATATGTTCAATAACTTCAATAGCTCGATTCCTAAATTTACTGGTTTTATTATTCGTTCACTTCAAGGCTTCAACAATGGTGATCTCTGCCTTTCGATCGGTTGACTCATTGCTTGATCAAATGAAAAATTGAAATTGAAAAGATTGAATAGCAGCAGCTATAACGTGTATGAATATCCTTGAAATAAGAAATTTTAATATAGGATTTTATGCGGCATAATTCCAGTCTGGCATTCTACCCCATTCATTCTGATTATTAAAGCATTCATTCTTAGCTCTGTACAGAATGGATGTATTTAGTTGGTAAACTTGATAAGGAAACATTAGATTTCTTCAACTCAAATGACTGCCTCATAAAAGAAGGGAGAGAATTGAGTTTTTATGGCATTTGGTTTATCCACAAGGGCACGGTGCCCTTCTAATATGGGCAAGATATGCCCTATCTAATAGAGCAAGGTTACTTACTATTTAACCATTGTGATGTTTTTATTTGGAAAACTATATAAACATTTTAGTCAGTCATTGTTCGAAATGAGTTCAAACGTGAAAACTCATCAGCCTGTAACAAGCCTAACAGTAACAGTCTAGAATTGTGTGAAAAATTTCGTTAATTGAGTAAAAAAATATTAGTGTGATTATCCCTGTAAGATAATCACTACAGGGAGTACACTATAGGACAGTACACTATAGTGTGTACTATCCATGTAGTTATTTCTTACTTATAGAGTAGTAAGAAATTCTATTCTTAAATAATAAAGTATTGTAATAGGGTTACTTGAACATTCAATTATATAGAGAATAACTAGAGCACTTGTAATATTTTGAAACCATACACGACTAGTTTCACATTTCTTTAGTCCAACATTTGAAAAAGAACACTTGAGAATGACATCAATTTCAAGAGTAGTTGTGTATAATTAAGGCTGTGCAAATGCTAAAAATAAATTTTCAACTGGTGATATTTTTTAAAGTTTTTCGATTTGTAGACAGCTCGATTATACAAATCGAAAAACTTTGAAAAATATCACCAGTGGAAAGTTTAGTTTTAGCCTTTGCACAGCCTTAAGGGAACACTACAAGATTACTAGTTATTTTCTATTATATCCAATCCTTAAATTCAATTTTGTTAATTTTTTGTTGAAATTCAAATTTCGGATATTTGAAAAATATGTTTATATTTTTCTCAACAAACTCTTTACAAGCTGTCTTCATCAATTCATTTATGAACCCTCCAAACTCAACTTTGTAGCAGTTGTAAACGAGATCCAAAATAGGAGGAAGAAACAACAACGAAAGTGTGAAAGTATGCTGTAATAAGATGCAAGCTCACTTTTGTGCAGTGGAGTGGTAATCTGAAAGGTGGAATACTCGCTACTACTTGGAATTTGAAAGCGATTTTTCATTGTGTGGCTGGTGAGTTGGAGTGGTTCAAAACACGGCAATAAATTTGGTCGGCCGTACAGTCGCTGCGACGCGCCGCACCGCCCGTATACTGCTAGAAACGAGATGGTAAACTATCGATCGCTTTTTGTGTTTTCTCTATTCTGGAGGGGTCGACTCCTCACAGCCCATTAATGCTTATCGAAGAAGTTTTCTCTGTAGTAACCAAGTGATGCTGGAAAACACATGATAAAGGGGATTGGAGGTGGTCGATGGGAGGTTGAAGAGGGGGATGGTGAAGGGTACGAAGGAGGTGATAGAGAGGACAAGAAGGAGACAGAGAGGATCAGAGAAAGAACGGCACAGAATCGTGGGCCATGGAAGTCGGTCATTGGATCGGATATTACGCTTCCGTAAGAATTTCCATTCTGCAATTTTCAGTGGGATATACAGTTTTTAAAAACTGAGCTAGGGCAATGGAACAAGGTAGGCTACTATACATACCACCTGCAATAGATTGACCGTACAAACTGCAAAGAGAAGACTGTACTATGGCAAGTTGAGGTGATTTTTATCATTGTACCTTAAAACTCCATAATCTCCAACTTTTTTCAAATCAGGTCATGTAGATATCTTACATCAATCTGATATCTAAAAGATGTGCTTTTCACAAGATGGGATTATGAATCTTTAACAATAAATTACATTTGAATGAAGACAGCAAAAAAATGTAAATAATATTACACCTCTATTAAACGTTTTCCTTCATAGAAGCGATTAAGTCTATTCTTAAACAAATTGTAACTGGGTGCATCTGATATATCTGATTGCAGTTTATTGAAAAGTCGTGGTCCCTTAGCAAAAGCATGTAAGGAGGCCACTCTACTTCTTGTAAAGGGTTCTTTTAATTTATTAGCAAGATTTCGACGAGTGGAATATACATGTTCATCCATAACTGGAAACTCTGAACGTCTTAAATACACATACTTCAAAAGATTTATTTCAAATATGGTATCAACACTAAAAACGCCAAATTCTCTATACAATACTTCGGTTGGATATCTTATGGGTCTCTTTAAACATATTTTTATTATTCTTTTATAAAGAATTATGAGAGGTTGCAAAATTGAACTCCCACAACTTCCCCAGGATACAATACCATAGCAGATAATTGACTGTATCAGTGCCAAGAATACCATTCTTAATTGATAGATAGGAAGGACATTCCTTAATTGAACGAATTTATAAATTAATTTTCTAAGTTTTGAACAGATGTATGAAATGTGCGAGCTCCACCGTAAATGTACATCCAATACTACAACTAAATATTTTATTTCATTTTCTTTCTCTAATGTAGGACAACCACAGCTGTAGTATGGACTGGCACAATTTATATTATGTGATACTAGTTTACAGTCAGTATTATCGGGAGGCAATCCAGAGGACGACAATGAAAAGGGAAGAAATCTAGTTTTTTGAATATTCAAATGTAGGAGACTATTCTTTAACCAGGACTTGATAACATCAAAGCATTTATTAGCTCTCTGGAAGGTGATTGGCCAAGTTTCCCCCCAAACTATAGCAACTGTGTCATCCGCAAAAGAGTACAAGGAGCAATTCCCTAGATTTATATTTAATAAATCATTTATGTATATTAAGAACAAAACTGGCCCAAGCACTGTTCCTTGTGGAACTCCAATATTCACATTTAATAGTCCACTTGTCTTTTTATCAAGCCTAACTTTTTGTCTTCTACAATTTAAATATGACTCAAAGAATGACAATGCAATACCTCTTATTCCTATTGCTTCCATTTTATCCATTAGAATTCTATGGTCAACTGTGTCAAATGCTTTTTGTAAATCAAAAAATATTCCTAAGCAGTTGTCCCCATTATCTAATTTGCTCAAAATTTCTCTTGTTACTCTAAAAATTGCATCGGATGTACTCATACCTTTCGAAATCCATATTGATTACTGAACAAAATGTTGTGTTTTTCCAAATAGGATACCAGCTTCGACTTTACACACTTTTCAATTACTTTGGATATACTTGAGAGTAGGGAGATAGGACGATAGTTACCAAGTTCAGTCCTACTACCACTCTTATAGAGAGGAATAACTGTAGCTATTTTCATTTCATCTGGAAAATACCCCTGTTGGAAGCAAATATTTATAATATGCTTCAACGGGTCACATATTGCTGAAGAATTTTCTATCAGACATTTTGAATAGATTCCATCTACTCCCGGAGCAGTACCTTTTTTAAGCCCCAATATGTTATTTCTCACCTCACAGGCCGTAGCTGGATAAAAGAAAAACGACCTACAAAATGATCTATCGTCCTTATACTGGATATGATTTGAATTTGAACCTGACTCTTTGACCCTATTCGAAATTTTCTGTCCAACATCAATGAAAAATTTATTAAACTCTTCAGCCATTTGTTCACTTTCAGTGGATTTTACTACTCTACCATCAGGTATATTAATTTCTTGAATAACATTTTGGTCTCGAGATTTGGAATCAGTAGCGTCATTTATAGTTTTCCACACCTTTTTCAAGTCCTTACCGCAATTTACAAACTCATTTCTAAAGAAAATCTCCTTTGCAGAACGTATCAGTGCCTTCAAAATAGTGTTGTATTTCTTATAATAACGAACATTAATTGTGTTGAACGGCTGCTCCCTTATTTTAAGTGACATATTATTCCTTTTCCTGATACATTTCAATAACCCTTTAGTTATCCAAGGTTTCAATCGTTTCTTTCTATTACTACTTTTCTGCTTCGAAGATGAACACGAATTAAAAACATCTACTATTTTATCATAGAATTTGCTAAAAGCTACTTTAGCATCCTTTTCATAATAGACTCCATCCCATGACACTTCTTTAATTTTAATTTTAAACAGGTGGTCGTCAAAAAATAATGCATCATACTGTACAGGCTTCTTATTAGGCTCTATACTACTATTTTTTATAAACTGAATTCGCCCCATAATAGCTTCATGATCTGTTATAGAACAATTGTATATAGCTGGGTTCAATGTACATATCTTAGATTTGAGAAACAGATGATCAATACATGATCCACGATATAATGAATGTCTAGTGCAACCGTGTAAATAATTAGTATAACCATATTCCAAAAGCATATTCAAGTATTTATGACCTATTTGGGTTAGATCATTACCCAAAATATCAATATTTGTATCTCCAATCAAGATTTTGTTTTCATAACAAGTTGTTTGACTAAGGCCCATGTTATACGGACAGAAAAAAACGCGACAGATAAAACGCCGACGCTGAACTAACAATTCAGTGCTGTTATACGAGCAGCAATAACGCCGCGTCGTCGACGCCAGGGAGCTGTTATACGAGCAGCAAACACGCCGCGGCAGGCTCCGAGGGAGCCAATAGGGAGAAGTGTACGCCCGGAGGAGTATGGTGGGGGGAAGTACGGATCTGCCGCGTAAAAGCTGCCCGTATAACAGTACTCGCGTCATTTCTATCGCGCTTTTTCTGCCAATTTTACCGGTCCGGTCGCGTTGTCGACGCTGACGCCGGGTTTACAGGGTCCGACGCGACAGATAAAACGTTCGTATAACTTGCACACAGTGACGTCCATTGCTCGGTAGGCTTGGCGTCTACGTGGCGAAAAATCTGTCGCGTTTTTTCTGTCCGTATAACATGGGCCTAAGGAATATCTCCAAATCATCTAAAAAAGCCAAAGCGTCGGTATCATTAGGTGATCTATACAATGCTGTACAGCAAAACTCTACGTCTCCATATGTTATTTTAAAATTTAAAGAATTAGTATTACCAATATTTATATCCAGAATATCTAATTTTATTCCATGTTTAACATAAATTACTATTCCATCAGATTTATTAAATTTTGTTGGTTTCACAACCTTATTATGTTCAACCTTATGTTCAACTCGAAACCAGAATCTTGTGATAGCCACGTCTCAGTGAGAACTATTAAATCATATTGCGCATCAACACTAGATAAAAATAAACACAATTCATCGAAGTTCTTATTAATACTTCTTATGTTGCAGTACCTGCAATAGATTGACCGTACAAACTGCAAAGAGAAGACTGTACTATGGCAAGTTGAGATGGTTTTTATCATTGTACCTTAAAACTCCATAATCTCCAACTTTTTTCAAATCAGGTCATGTAGATATCTTACATCAATCTGATATCTAAAAGATATTCTTTTTTCAAGAATTATAATATGCGATTGAGAAAATAAAGTTTCAAAGAAGAATTGCTATGAAATTTTTGTTCATTTAATGGGTTTGAATGTGTACAGCTACATTGAAATTGCTGATAAAATTCCGAAATCAAAATATTTAAAAATGGAATTCATCCATAGATATTGATCATCATGAAACATGTTAATCCTTCATGGATGATTGTTATTAGAATGGTGTTATATTTTCTCTCCTTCTCAACATTCAAGTGAATGCTTGAATCTGAAGTGATAGATGAATTTCATTGGATTTAGTGATGATTGTTAAAGGTTGAACAAGTAACAGAATGAATTTATTAATAAGCAATATATAAAAAGATGTAACTACCACAGAACCAATCAATGGAATAAAATTAAAAGAGTTGGACTTGATAACTGGAATGAAATATTCCCTTGGAACTGATGCATTCAATTCTGGATGTTGAGTGAAAAAGAATAGTGAATCTTATAAAAACCACTAGAGCTTCCTATCATACATTAATTTGTCCTTTTTGCAGTGTAAGAGGAGGACCAAAAATATTACTCAAGTTTGCAACGTTGAAAAAACGCCAACAAATCGCTTTAGAGCTCCAAATACGGTTCCGGTTCAGTAGAATCATATTGGATCGCATCCCAAGGGAAAATCACGGAGGGAGATGTGCGGAGGGAAAGAGGGAGCGCAGAAGGGGAAATGGACAAAGAACGACCATTTCTTCAACGGTCAGGCAAGAGGTGATGAGGCCCATTATCGTAACTAAGAAGTCCCTTCTTCCCTTGTCATCCGCACTTAAGAGATTTGTTCCAAAGCCGCAAAGTTTTGCCCTAGCTGCAAACAAGTAGCACTTGCACGCTGACTTCGGCCAAAGTATTTCATTTTCGTAAAAAAATTATCCAAGACGAGCAAGTAATTGATTGGAGGGGGAGTTTTGGAGCCACCTATTCATGGAATAGACGCATGATTGATTATTATAGGTCACCAATCATTCGTACATAGAAAATGAACAAAAATAGATATTCAATTGATGAACAATAGACATACCAAAATAGCCCTTCAATATACGTAATAATCAAATACAATATTCACAATGTACAGAACAATAGCGTAGTATATGAATGGCAGGTGTGGTTCTTATTAAAATTGAAATGGCATTTAATTAAAAAAATATTCCATTGATAAAATAATAATAAATTAATCTTTTTTTTATTTGTGAACTATAAGTATGGTGGATTCATTTTCTGTTGAACTTCTCTCCCATTCACTGTTAAGCTCAAAAATGTTATTTCATCGACAAGTTTAGAGATGATCTTTAGAGGATATCAACTGTACTCAATGAACTATTGTTAGGGTAACTACTATGTAAAAGTTAATTGGTTGAGCTATCTGTAGGCTATATGAAGGAGAATTTCATGAATGGAAGCTGTCTATTTGTTAAAGTCGAAGAAATGTGAATCGCTTTTATAAATTGCGAGCTTTTATAAATCGCTTTTATAGTGAGAGAATTGTTCAAGATCCTAAGCATCATAAACTAATCAATATCATGGCATTTATTTCCAAATATGGTGATCGAGAATGGGTAGAGGAAGTGATCTTTTGACAGAGGAAGAATATTTCTAGAAAACTCTTTAGATTCCAAACCATAACTAACCAGCTGAAATCGTTTCACTCATCTCCAATTGCGATTATAAGATGAAGATGCGTTAAGTTGTCTCGAACCAGATTCCAAGCTGATGAAAATACATCCGGTCTAATTACGAACAACCGCGTATGATAGAAAAGGAAATATGATAGAGTCAAGGGAAAGGAAGTATAGAGAAGACAGAGAGTGGGAAAATCATATGAGAGGGTATAATGAGCGGAAGAGATTGATTGATTGATTGAGTACTTTATTTATGTAGATTACAATATATACTGGCTTATACACTTATATACAATAGCTTACAATACAGCAAAATTATAGATGAATTTACATAATATAGACTAAGAAAATAATTATTGAACTGTATATGGCTGAAGACAGTCAGTACACCAAGGCGAGCAAAGATGGGCTTGCAGTGGGCAAGATGATCGCTGCCTGTTATAATTCTTATAGCCCTCTTTTGCAGTCTCAGCACATCAGCAGCCCCCGCTGAATGACCCCACAGAAGCAAGCCATAGGTAATGTGGCAATGGAAGAGCGCATGATACATCATTATCAGGTACTTCTCAGTCACCAGGCCCCTCATCTTGAGCAGCAGAAAGCAAATGCGGGAGAGTCGACTGGTTACTTGCTGTATATGATTGTTCCAGCTGAGTTTGCTATCCAAGACAAAACCCAGCAGCTTCACTGGATTCTGAGGGTCACGCGGCTCACGTGACAAGCTGCAGATGATCCTTTGGGTCTTGTCCTCATTCAGCTGGAATCGATTAGCCAGGAACCATGAAGTGGCAGACTGAAGATGCTCCGCAGATGCCTCCAAAACCCGCTCAAGCTCAGCACCCGATGACAGTAGAGATGCATCATCCGCGAACATCAGAGAGGAACCGTGGTCGTCGAGGTCATTTATCATGACAAGAAACAGTGTAGGCCCCAGCACCGATCCCTGAGGAACACCAAAAGTTACCGGAAGTGTCTGGGAGTCAGCACCACTGAGGGAGACAAGCTGAGTCCTTCCAGAAAGGTAAGAGCCCAAGATGGAAAGGGCAGAGTCTCTAAGACCATAAAAGCTCAGCTTTCTAAGAAGAATGCCATGGTCCACGCAGTCAAAGGCTCGGCTCAGATCACAAAGAGCAAGAGCAAGAGACTCACCATCCTCGAAGGCAGCATCAATCCGCTCAGCCACATGGTCGACTGCACCCACTGTTGATCTCCCAACTCGGAAACCAAACTGCATGTTGGAGAACAGGCCATTCTCCTCGAAAAAAGCCTCCAGCTGAGGCTTTATCACTGCCTCAATCACCTTGCCAAAGACAGGAGTTTTGGAGATTGGCCTGAAGCTACGAAGGTTCTCACGATCACCCTTCTTGAAGACTGGGACAGTTCTTGATGTTTTCAAGAAATCAGGAAAATTTCCAGACCTCAAGCACTCATTGACAGATGCAGAGAGAGGAACTGCAATGGCATCAACAACCTCTCGAAGCATGCTCACAGACATGCCAAACACATCTGGACTTTTTGAGGGTTTGAAAGAGCGTATGATCCTCCTCAAGGCAGCTGGTGTGGTGGGGCGAAAGAAGGAGAGATGCTCCTGTCCCGGCTGGATTCTTCCTTCCAACAGATCAATTGGATCAATGGCAGTATCAGGCAGGGAATCCACTATATCCTGAACCGAACCCACAAAGAAGCCATTAAAATCATCCGGGCTTGCAAAGTCGATCTTTTTCCGTGGCATGGATCTGTTTGTATTTATCACATCCCAGGCAGCTTTGCATTGGTTAGGTGCATCCTCGATCTGTCGCTCAGTTGCCAACCTCTTAGCCAGCTCGATCCTCCTCTTGTAGAATTGTTTAAAGTTTCTATATCTAGCAGAGCTGTCAGCATCACCATCCTCACATCGGTTCTTGAGAGCGAGCATGAGTCCCTTAAGTCTGGCCAGATCATCAGTATACCACTCCCTGTGGCCATCCAGATGTCTAGGTCTCCTCCTTAGTGCCTGGGGACGGTGCGGCCTGACAATCTCAGGAAAAAAGAAATCGAATCTGTCACGAAAATATTGAAAAAAAGCTGCAAACAACTCAGTACCACCTGAGGAGAGGAAAATGTCATTCCAGGGTGTACTGGACAAGATACCTCTGAAATTTTCAAGGGCTGATTCATGCACAGGTCTCGATCGAAAAATGTAATCAGCATGCCAGGTAGAAGATGGCGCGACACGTGCCTCAGCCGCCTTCGGGAGGATGCAAGCAGTACTCAAAGCAGAGTGGTCATCCCCATGCAACTCTATCACATTTGTGCTGCAAAATTCAGACTGAAGGCTAACTGCAACGTTGTCAAGGCAAGCTCTTCCTCTTGTAGGTTCAGTGCAGGTGATATACATTCCATAACATTTCAGCAATTCAATAACAGATCGAGTTTTTGGGGCATCACTGATAAAATCAACATTGAAATCACCAGCAATCAGAATTTCAGAATCATATTTCTTGGTTAAAAATATCAATAGCCGTTCAAAAAGTTCACAAAAATGCACAAAATTCCCACTAGGTGAGTGATACAAAGACACAATAATAACACGTAATTTAGGCACTGAAATGGCAACCACTTCAAGGTCAAGTTCGCAACAAAAAGGGGTTACATCAATAACATTGAAGTCAAGGTCAATTCGAACATAGAGGGCACATCCCCCACATCTCGTCACACATCTACAAAAAATTGAAGCAAGAACTAGGTCTGATATCTTCATATAGAAATCAATTTCAGAAGTAGTCAAAAAATGATCATTCAAACATAAAATTTCAAGTTTTTCATTCTCTACAAACAATGAAAGTAAGCCTTGTTTGTTTCTCACGCTCTGGGCATTCCAGTGACCCACAATCAGTTTTATATTCTTTTGAGTATCATCATCTATAAGCCTGAGTAGTGGTTGAGGCTTGATTTCCCTAAAAAAACACGGGAATTAACATGGTTTCTGTAGGGTATGAATCGGCGCACAAGAGCTCCCGAAGGCCAAAATTCAGAATTTAATAGCCTTTCCAAAGATTCGGAAGGCACCTCAATTTTAAACGATTTATATGAATTGAATTTAGTGTTAAGTTCAATACACTGAGACACCTCAATTTTCCTATCAGCTAGGAACGATTTCACAGTATCAACAGTTTCACTTAAAGAAATACGGGAAAGAAAAATATGATTACTTTCACTTGAATGACTAGAATCATTAGAAAATCTATCATGCATTGTAGTTTTAAGTCCAATGACCTAATTCTCAATTATTCAATTTTTATTATTTTACATCTGTTCTTTCTTACTTTTATAATGTCTCTAAATTCATTTCATCCTCGGAAAATCTCATTATCAATTCAATATGTACTGTTTTCTTCATTTGTTACTGATTTTACAAATCCCGAAAAAGCTATCTTGTTTTAACAAGTGATAATTTTGTATGTAGAATATTATCAGATTGTTATTTGTCCATACAGGTTTATTGATTTACTTCAAATATGAATAACTTGAAACACAAACCTGCTTGTACAACGAATTTAACTACTGGATCATGGAATTTAAGTAAACTGGTCTAACCATCATGAAGACTAAGCAAAGTAGTGTATTTCGGTAAGCGGCATCATCAAATTCCTACATTTTCTCCAACTACATATTCTCTTTGCAAATTAATAACCTGGAAATCTTTCAAAACTTCGAGTGAAACATTTTAATGGGGTAGCACTACTTCCTATTATTGGAGATTTAGAGTTCATGAACTATAATAGTTCATGAAATCTAAATTTAATTATTTTAGCAATCGTTTGTAACTCGGTAATATTAATGGTTCCATCATGGTTATCATATTTGCTTTGAGGAATATATTTTGATTTTCTTGACTCAAATATCGAATTATCTTGAACTGATTTCTTTCATTGATGTTGAGCTTCTGACATGATACGCCGTCTCTGGGGCTCATTGCATACTTTATCTACCTATTGTTTGCAAATAGTTTATTATTAAACTGGTTGTAACATGACAGGACAATAACGCTGGAGAAACACGAAGTCAAACATTTCACTTCATAGTGGATGATTTAATAGAATCAACAGTTCGCAATTGAAAATTCATATTTTCTTGAATTTCGAGCTTATTTTCAATTTCAGGTGAAAATGTTACTGAACATTAATTGTAGAGATTTTCATGCTCAATCTTTTCCAATTGGAATTTTTCGTTTAAATTGTATCTGAAGCCTTATAAAATTGGGAATCTAAAATCACACTTTGCATAGATGGGGCGGAGCTCCTGAAATAAATTAGATCAAAATCGTTGGAACCGTTTTTGAGAAAATCGTGAAAAACCCTGTTTTTGACAACATCTTCGCCATTTTAGCAGGCCATCTTGAATTGCATTTGATCGAGATTGTTCGTGTTGGATCCTTATATTGTAAGGACCTTAAGTTTCAAAAATTGGGAGATGAGATATCGTGTACACACACAACACACACACACACACACACAACACACACACACACACACACACAAACCAATACCTAAAAAACACTTTTTGTACTCACTTGACCTTGAAACGTGAAGAAATTGAGAAATTGGGGTACCTTAATTTTTTTCGGAAAGCAATACTTTCCTTACCTATGGTAATAGGGCAAGGAAAGTAAAAACAAGCTTTTAAGGCCGGTTTCTGAGCTCGAGAAATAAGGTTAGTTTTTTCTCTTTAAAAGTACTTTATTCTGAAAAAGACTTGCAAACTATAAATTATGAATTTAGAAGTACTAATCCAAATAATTTAGGTATTCAATGACCTCTATTTGGCTAACCATCTAGGCCTACTCCAAAATAGCTGAGATGTGTTTGCTCAGTTCAAGACTAGAACTTAGTTTCAAAACCTACCCCAGTCGAGGGCTTGATATCACGCTGTTTTAAGTTCTGGACTTAATTTTTGATAAATCCTCGACTCAGAAAGAGGCGAGAATCTAATTCAAGTCCTGGGCTTATAAGCCCTTCACTCAGAAAGCGAAATCATAAACTCCAGAGTCTAACGTGATCTCCAAACTCCAGGGTCTATCCAAGTCCTCGGCTACGTTAACGCTCTGACTCCAGAGTTTAAAGCCAGTTAAAGTCTAGAACTTAGCTACAGTAAATCCCGAGCTCGGAAAACGGCCCTTAGAGGCAGTTTGATTTAGTAAGATGATTTTAAATTGTTTAAGAATCTACTGTCACTCATACCGATTTTTTTCATAAAATCAGGCCTTCTCACTAATCACAGTATTGGTAAACCAGGAAAGAGAATCTCAAAACACAATACTATTTGCCTGTATGCTGAGTAGCAGTTATCAATTATTCTTCACTAAAATAAAATGAAAAGTTGCTTGTTATAAAACTTGTTGAATGACTTTTATTTAAAGTATTTCTTAAACTTCTCAAGTGAAGGTGGCTCATCGTTATTGTTTTTTATAACAACATTGAAAGTTAGTGTACCTCAACACTAAACAGTAAACCTGTAATCTGACATTAATCCTTTAATGAAGCATGGGCATGTTAAAAAAACATTGAGAATAATTCAGCCCACCCAGCCTTATGGAGTCGGCGCCAGTGCTAATATATTATAATAATTACAGTATCGTATTGAACTTCGATTCCTGAACTTGAACTACGGTATTGATGATGTATAATTCATGGAGTTTCACTTCGACATACCGATTAGGAAATTTAATATTTGAATCAAGATAATGATGTTCAGAGCTGGTTGTACAGAGAAACTGTGATTGAATAACTTTTTTCTGCCTGGTAATATGGTTTTTCCATTTACTTGAAGCGTGGAGCCCCAACGTTTTTATGGGGAAGCGGATGTTTAAGGGTGAAAGTGCTTTGTGATTGGGTTTTGGACTGCGGCCATGCAAACAGAACGTTTTATTCCATCCCAAACAAATAACAAAGGCAGAGATGATTCAGCATATCACCCTCCGTGTTCACAGTTTTTGTAACAATTTGGTATTCTACTCCCGTATTAAATAATGTAATATTCCAATATTATTTAGATCGATGATTGTGTTAGCCAAAGGTCACGTAGAGTTTAATTGGATATGAACATGTTCAAATTTCACATCATAGTAAAATGAAAAATAAATCAGAAAAATGTTCTCAATATGCCCTATTATTGGAGTAGGTTTTATTTGTACAGTTATATTTCTGATTATTCGTTGTCTCACACTGAATCAAATTACGAAAAACGTTCTTGTATCTTTATTTCGATGATAACATTTCTGATCAATTTAAACATACTCTATGTTCCGAATGATTTCTTTTAATTACTTCATAATAATATAAAAATCTTATAGTTATAAGCGCAGATTGTAATTAGACTATTTTATTTGTCGAAGATAAGAAAATGTTGTGCAAAACTGAAAGTAAACAGTAAGCTCCACTTCTAAAAAGCAATAATAATATTGAGTCACTTGGTAATCTTGACCAAAGTTATGATGATAAAGTTTAGTTGATAATCTCAATTGAGAAAAATCGAGCTAATGATGTTACAAAGTTCCACGTAACTAAGCCGTTTTTGATCGAGCAGTGATCAATCCAATGTGTTTTTTAACAATAAAAATGGCCAGTACCACTCTCAACAATGAAATTCACTTCAATTCGAAATATATTCAAGTATGGAATAAAAATAATTTAAATCCTGATAAACTGATTTGTTATCATCATTCTCATTTTTCAAATACTGGAAAATTAAAATTTATAATTTACAAGTTATGTGGATTTTGTCACGTTATTTTTTATAATTAAATAAAGATTAGCCTCCTGCTTGGCATCAATCGGTAGAGCATGAAAATATTTTAATAATTATAAAATCAGGTCGTGGTTTTTACTAGGATATAGTCTCATAAAAATCTTTATAGGCCCAGATATGAGCTTCTACAATAATACTGGTAATTTATTAAAAAAATATATATATATAAAGCTTATATCCTACAGTATAGAGGAATAAAAAATA
This sequence comes from Nilaparvata lugens, assembly GCF_014356525.2. Taxonomy (NCBI): domain Eukaryota; kingdom Metazoa; phylum Arthropoda; class Insecta; order Hemiptera; family Delphacidae; genus Nilaparvata; species Nilaparvata lugens. Next base: position 34,488,855 of record NC_052505.1, on the reverse strand, counting down.
AATCATACACCATAAAAATTTTATACATATATTAACAAATATCTCAAAAATAAATCAGAGCAAAAATATATAATATAAGACAAAACAATAATCGAAATCAATAAAATATCACAGGCTAATACTATTCTTTAAGTTCTATAGCACGAAACGCTACCATGTGCTTTCATTTTATGATCATATGCATTTATTTGCATGCAGCTTCGAAATCAGCTTGCTGATACTTGTCAACTTGGACGATTCTATTTAGAATCTAAATTTCTTAAGTCAGCATGATAAATTGACAAACTGGTAATCCAAATATATATATTAAATTCTATAGTTTCTAATAGATTTCTTTGTAATAAATATATTTTTTATCTCAGGGTGCAAGATTCGGCACCTGAAGGAATAAATAGAGCAATTCATCTAGTGAATCAGAGCTACAATAAACTATCGCAAATTATATTGCAGAAATTAATGATCATATGAATATTGTATTAACAGCCTAGATCTTATACTTCTTTGATTGATAGATCTTCCAATATATGAATTGATTCGTTACTTTCTAATAAAATACCTTTTATACTTCATTTCCTTGCGCAAGTATTTTTACCAAATTCTTAATTTATAAGAAACCCTTTCGACAAGCTAGCTTTGATTCTTATTTAATTTCGAAGCACTGAGGGCGCCCTATCACTATTTCAATATTTTTCACTCACATGCCGGAATTTTCTATGAGCTGCTGGTGTCGACCCAAACTCCTGGTGGTCCTGGATTATTGTAGCCGGAGTCGTCTCTTCCAAGGGGTTATAAAATTATTCAAAAATGACCTTTGCTTTACATTAGCATCACAAAGTCTTATGAGAAAATTTAGTAATTCAATTTAACTTTAAATTATTAAAAGGTACAGTAAGGTATTGCGCTCTTTAATTTTTGGTGACCTCTCATGGTGGTAGTTGGCAGGCGAGTGGTGGTTCTCCTCTCTCATTTTTACAATTTTCATTTCCGATTTCCAAATTTACATAAAATTTAAATATTCTGTTCCTCCGCCATTCAAGGCTCAAATAGATCGTACCAAACTATTAAATTATTACTTATGTTACATCTTTCATAATTTCTTTGCCTTCGGGCCGTATACAAAATATAAACTGTACAACAATAATTTACAAATTTTTATCATTTGTAGAAATATATACAAATATATTTGAACTGGCTCACTATTGCCGCCTATCAATTGCCACTATTTGATTGGTGCATGCAAATTATTACAGTATTCATGCGCCCAGTAACCTCCTACTTCCTTAATACATCTAATTATTTTTGTTGGGGTTTTTTAATATGACTTTTACATGCCAAGTAATTTTATAAAGGTTATAGATTGTTTCCTAAATTACAACAATTAGCCACGTGTAGCGTTTAGTTCCTCAAGTTGCATACTGTTTTGCCACAATAAATTTCTGCCAAGGTGTTTGGTCAGATTCTACGTTGTGCGACTCGGTCAATCATTAGGTCGCCGATCAGTAGATGTTTTATGCCTAACCTCAAATTTTCAATATTTTATATAATATTATACCGGTAGCAAAAATTATTTCTATTTCTATTAGGCTGTTGTACAATTTAGCCAGGATGTCTGATATTATCTAATCTTTAACGTTATCATCTTTGGCGATATTAGCCTATTACTTCACTTAGACCTATAAATCTTTCAACTAGGGATTTTTATTCATCCATCCAAATTTAAATACGTTACAATTTGTACGTCTTAAAAATATGCACGTGTTCACACATTAAAACTGCATGAATGTAGCATTTTCGTTGGTGAGAAAAAGTTTGATTATTTCTAGTGTTTTCCTGTTTCTCTTCTGATGATGCTCAGTCAACTGGTATAAATATGCACACAAAAAGGGCGAACAAGCGTGTTGATGGGGATATCACATTTCCTCTTTTGTTTACGATTTAGGGTGGCTGAGAATGTTCCGCCAAAAACACTTTGCCAGAGCGAATATTATGCAAGATAGAAGCTTGCCTCCTTACCACCTTCCAGAAAAATATGTGATCATCTCGGTTGAATACCAAGTTTTTTAGAACTTGTCAATATAAACATTTGTAAGGTATGGACGTTTCGGGGAAACTTGAATCTTGATAAACTTCCGCTTGAGAAATATTATTAAAAAAAATATCCTAAGACAGTTTGCATACGATACATAAGAACAATCTTTATCCTCAATCTGAGTTTCAAAGGAATAATGAACCGAAATCGATGAGCTGATTCTTGATGAAATAACAAATTCTACTTTCATTCCATACTTTCCCTCTTTCGTGTTTATTTTCTATCGACGAATTTTCATGTAGGCCTATCCCTTTCCAACACTGATCTACATTATTCATTGATTTTGTCAGTAAAGTTGAGATTCTGTTTTCGGAGAAGTAGGAAAATATCTGATGTTTTAATTTCAACATGGAAGTGATCAATTAAAATTATTAATCGATTGTTCCGAGAATCTCCAATTTCACTTTATTTTTTAACTATAATTCACAGTATAACTCCATCACGTGATAAAAACAGTGAAATTTCCAGTGGATATCAGACAAACATCTTCTTCAGCTGTGAATCTCTAAAATCTTCAAAGACATATAACCATTCTCTGCCTACCCCTGACTCTGTTTGACCGAGCAAAGTGAGGTCTAAGATTCAAGTCGACGATTTGGCATTTCTTTCTCTTAGTGTTTAAATGCTTATATGTTGCGCATTTACGGCGAAACGCGGTAATAGATTTTCATGAAATTTGACAGGTATGTTCCTTTTGAAATTGCGCGTCGACGTATGTATAAGGTTTTTGGAAATTTTGCATTTCAAGGATAATATAAAAGGAAAAAGAAGCCTTCTTTATACGCCAATATTAGAGTAAAAATCAGACTATAGAATCATTCATCATAAATCAGCTGACAAGTGATTACACAGATGTGTGGAGAGGCCAGTCTATTGCTGTATTTCCTTAAGGTCTATAGTTTCAATCAGGTACTTGTGAATGAGAATACTGCGTGGGGTCTACTGTTCACAGAACTACTAGTATTCTATATCACAGCTTTATGTTGTCCTTGGACTTTTCGGAAATTTTGCATTTCAAGGATAATATAAAAGGAAAAAGAAGCCTTCTTTATACGCCAATATTAGAGTAAAAATCGGACTATAGAATCATTCATCATAAATCAGCTGACAAGTGATTACACAGATGTGTGGAGAAGCCAGTCTATTGCTGTATTTCCTTAAGGTCTATAGTTTCAATCAGGTACTTGTGAATGAGAATACTGCGTGGGGTCTACTGTTCATAGAACTACTAGTATTCTATATCACAGCTTTATGTTGTCCTTGGACTTTTCCACAATAATTTCCTGACCTTTCCTATTCCATTGTAATCATTTTCCCATATTTTTTTCCTTTATATTGACCAAGCAAATTGAGGTCAAAGATTCAAGTTGACGGTTTGGCATTTCTCTTGATGTTTGAATGCTTCTATGTTGCGCATTCACGGCGAAACGCGGTAATAGATTTTCATGAAATTTGACAGGTATGTTCCTTTTTAAATTGCGCGTCGACGTATATACAAGGTTTTTGGACATTTTCCATTTCAAGGATAATATAAAAGGAAAAAAAAGCCTCCTTCATACGCCAATATTAGAGTAAAAATCAGACTATAGAATTATTCACCATAAATCAACTGTTTAGTGGACTATAATACTACCCGTTCAAAAACATCGAAAATCTTGAAAATGTATCTTTCCATCAACGTTGTGGACAGTTGCAGCCAGACCTGATAACAGCGCTCACGCTCACATTCCGGGACGATACGTCACGGTACGATAGGACAGAAAGCTTTATGTTTATTTGAAATTTTTTCTAGACATTTTAAATTGATTAATTATTTTTTTTTGAGAAAACATCACAGGTCAATGTAACTTACTGAGTGCGAGGTCTACTGTTCACAGAACTACTAGAACCAAGATTACTTTTTCAAATTCTAATTGGAGTTGTCGTATTTTATTAGTTCCGTCATATTCTATAGTGTTATTGAATTGTGTGGCGAATCATCTGATATTTGTCACCTGTGATTAACAACCTGTTTTCAACTTGCATTAGTTTGTTTATTAATTGTATCAGTTTATTTGATATTTTCTTAGTTCAATAATAGAGAAACAATAGCTTGAGCTATTGTTTCTCTATGGTTCAATTTTGACATCCCTACATTAAAACATCTTATCTCATTTATCCAGTTTTCTTTACCTTATCAATTCTATCATAGGAAATCGACAAACTAAATTTCCTATATTGGAGACCCTGACGTGATGGACAGCAAGCATTCTCACATATATTTCTCTGTTGCATATCCATAAGTTTTCACTATAAAATTGAACTTTAATTTAAAAAAAAAAAACACTTATGGAGTGAAAATTCACTTACATTGGTAGTGACGATCGTTTTGACCTGTTGTTGGTCATCATCAGACTGTAGGAAATTTACTCTAATGTTTTAGAGTAAATATATTTCTCGTGAGTAAAGTTACCTAGATAAGTTACTCAAGCTAATGAAGAACAAATTTCTGCTCGACGTGAACAGTTTACGATTCACAATTATTAATGCATCAATTGGCTCGAGAATTTAAAACTCTAATAACTATTTGTAAGACTTTGTTAACCCATGAAAAGTTTCCAAATACCTATTCATGAAATTTTGAATTGAACACTTTCAAGTTTGTTTTTAAACATTTTTGTAAAGATGGATAGCTAGTTTTAATTTCTACAAAAATGAAAATTACATTTCTGAAACATGAATCAAGTAGTGCACATAATAAAAAGGAAACACTTTTTGAATACCAACAAACATCTGGACTGGGAGAGAGCAATATTTACTGATGAAGCATGGATAAATGACAGTACTATGTAATTCAGGAATGGGAAAGAAGAGTAATCATTCAAGAATTAAACACTACTCGGTTTATTTAATGATGCGTTAGAAGCTCTCCACTCACTTGGAGAATGCTTACATCTGGTTGAAGGCGTATGGCAACCTCTTTCTTTCTTTTCAAAAAATCATCTTTGAAAGAAAGTTGCTGGCCAGTATACTATCTCCACCTCTTGCTTTCTTTTCAAAAAAATTATCTTTGGAAGAAAGTTGCTGGCCAGTATACTATCGCTAGCTACTTGCTGTTTATATAGCGGTACAGCATTTCCGCCACCTCTTAGAAGGACAGCTCTTTACTATCTGCACAGACCACAAGCCTCTAGTCAATGCTTGCCAACCAATATACTCCACAAACTCAACCAATCAACTTCTAACAATTCAACTCAACCAATTATCATTCATCTCTGAGTTTTCGATGGATATACAATATGTCAAAGGTACCCACCTTCAGAAGATAACATCAGAGAATTCTTCTCTTTCATTGGAACGTGTGCTCATTCCTGGATCACCATTTACTGTGTTCTGTGATGTATCTACAGGGAAACCTTGACCGTTCATTCACAAGCTTTTAGATGACAAGTCTTTGACAGCCTCCACAACCTGAGTCATCCCGGCCTCAATGCTACACAATTTCAAAATTTCAGATGGCCAAATTGTCTGCCCGGGGGAGTAATGTGGCGAATCTCCTGATATCCGCCACCTGTGATTAACAACCTGTTTTCAACTTGCATTAGTTTCTTTATCAATTGTATCAGTTTATTTTATATTTTCTCAGTTCAATTTTGTCATCTCAACATTGAAACATCTAACCATTCATCCAGTTTTATTTAATCAATTTTATCTCAGGAAATCGACAAACTAAATTTCCTATAGTAGTAACACTTCGTGTGAACTTTGTAACGTCCTTTTGGGGTTACATGTGCCCAGCTGGCAGTAGTCGGTAGAACAAATGAGATTTGAATATTTTTCATATTTTTGGCCTGCTGAAATAAAAATACTATTTTATTCTTACCAGCTCTTCAAGGAGCTTATATAAAATTCTGCTATCAGTTGCTGCAAACTGCTGCCGCTTTATCAATCTGCAATCCTTACCGTTGCTCTGATTGACTCGACAATTATAGATGCTGAAGTTATAGATAAATATAAGGGTTCTAAATATTGCACAAGACAATATGGTATCGACACCAATCCAACTCGTTACCATCTGACAAAGGGGTCAGTAGTGTGAGATAATATCGAGTGTGATCGAAGACGGTATTTGATTAGAATTCCTTATACTTTCTATTGACTTGTAGTACTGCTTCGACTCAATTCTATGACCCTGTGTTTCAGTCAATTCGATTTCAGTAATTATGTTGAACCATTCAAACAGATCTTGAGATCGTAATATTTCTGAAGATTTAAAAATCAATGCTGTATATCGCTGATTTATCCAACACATTCGATGAAGAATATAGTTGGTTGATAATTCTATTAATTTGTAAATAACGATAAAATATGCTAGTACAAGATTGGTCATGCATGAAGACAGGATTATAAATGAAACGTACACCATTCAACAAATAAAATATATATAATTTACACAAATATAGATCTAATAAGCAATAATAAAATATGAAACGATAAATATAAGAACAATATGAGAAAGTATGCAGAAAAAAATATCACAGATAGCTAACTATAAAATCTTATTATGCTTACTAGCATCGATTGAATAATTCTCGTAATTTTCCTATAAGCATATATTATACTAGCAAGAACCCGTGCTTCGCAAGGATCTGTTTTAAAACTTGACAAAATGAAAACTTGAAGTAATGAAATTTTGAAGAATTGAGAATAGGCCTATAACCATCCCTGCTTAATTAAGAATCTATAAGCAAAATTTCAAGGTAATTAGTCCAGTAGTTCAGACTTGATGATGCGTCAAACATAATTTTCCTATCCCGTACGTGCATAAGCCAGCTCTTTACTTCATATAATAATTATTAGAGATAATATAGTTGACGACTGCAAGAGATAGGACTGTGGAACAGAATAGTGGTGAAACTATGATAGCGCCAGAAGTGTCTCAAACACAATAGTAGGTACTACTTCAACTTTTTGAAAGTGATTTAAAAAAATGTTAAAACAACAGAACTGAATCCTTATCATTCTACCTTCATTTAGAGAGGCTTTTGTTTGAGCCTAATGGAAATCTATTTATAAAAAATGAATGTCTGTTAGTGTGTTTGTTTGTTCCCTGTAGACTTGAAAACTACTTGACATAACGGCATGAAACTTTGGGAATATGTTGTGTGAATATTGGGAATCGTTTCTGAACAGAAATTTTAATAGGGGGGCTAATAATAATTATTTATTAATCCATTTTACAAACATATTTTTCGAAATTTTCGGCCGAGCGGCTACTGAAGAACGAAAAGATGATCATGATTCAAGATCATAATTATTATTGTGATAATATGATTTAGCATCTAAAGTTACCAGCTGTAATAAACATATCACCCTGTGATAAATTATTTTGTACTGGTATTAAAACGGTAGTTTGGAGTTGAAGTGTAGTTGATTGGTACCAGCTGTTGATAATGGTTCCTTAGAAGACCTATACAAATAATTATCACTCCCCTATCATTGAGAAACTGGAAAATGTTGAAAAAAATTATTCACCTAATGAAAGAAAGTATATATATATATATATATATATATATATATTATATATATATATATATATATATATATATATATATATTGTATAGTATATATGTATAGTATTCATATTGCATTCATTAATTACTGAAGAATGAAAGAATAATTTACAATTTTTTGAATTTAGCCTAGCTTATATTCATCCTAAAATGGAAAGAATATGGAATTCTGTGTGATTCATCGTACATCGCATATTTCCTGGACCATATATCGACAATCTACAGCTATGAAAACATTGAATATTTTCCTTTGAAACACTGATATAACCTTTTTTTTTAATTGAAAACTTTACTGATAGATATTACCACCAATTGATTGAGAAGAATAATATGTTATCGGAATAATGAATGCTGCATGACTAAGCACATAGGAAGTCCGTATTGAGATGTAGATGAACATGTTGATTGTCAGATAAATTTCATGATTCACCAAATAAAGTCAAGTGTAACATGAGATACATTGGCGGTACAATGTTCGCTGTGTAAGCTAATTGTAAATTAAGCTTTATTATTAATAGCCAACGCTGAAAAAGACAGGCTCAATCACCAGGAATACTATAAATCTATGAGGGACCAGTAAGCCATTAATTTCGAGTAGTTCAATTACTTCCATTATGGACACTGGATACATTATGGACAATCAATACGTATGAAATTTATTAGCTACCGTACAGAATAAAAAGTTTTTGATTGCAGTGACCCCGACTACTGTATTATGAATAACCATTCAGATCAAATATAAGGAATTACTCGCATCTCTCATCAACTCGTAATTTTCATTAACAAAATATTAACAAAAAATATATTATATCAAGTTATATTCAAAAAACTCACGGCTAGTATTCAAGTTTGTCTTTTTCTGGCCGTGCTACAAATAAATGTAGGTATATGTTTGACATTTTGTTTCTGTAATCTTGTTGTCTATTAAGAAAGTTTTCAATGTGATTTTTGATGGCAATAAAATTTGAATTTGAAAAAAGAATCATCAACAAACTCCTAACCAAAGAAAACCTTTGTGCTCTGTTCTAATCGGAGTGTATGAGACTCCATATACAGCTGATAGAAGGCGCAAACCGAACTGGCCAAGCATACAACGATGGAACAAACACATGCTAAGCTCGCGCTCTCAATCAACGCAAAATCAATTCGATCAGCTAATTGATGAAATTGTTTTAAGCTTTCCAATGATTACAACATATGTTAGAATATCATGTGTCAATTATCTCAGTTCCATATGGAGTTCACCTTACCATAAGCTTACTTAATAAAATCCTTTTTCATCCTTTGAAATCCTTAGAGGCAAAATATCTCAAAATCCGTTCTTAGTGCGCATCTAGCATGTTTGTAGAATATTTGTGCAAAGTTTTAAGTCTGTAGGCCAATTAGTTTGAGCTGTAGTGTGATTTTACATCTAAATTTTCGAAAAGTGCCCTCTACTGAACCCCCCTGTGCTCCTGATTGGAATTTTTCTGCATAGATCTGATTTTTTTCGTACCTGAACGAAAAAGTTCCTCATGACTTTGCTGTGCAATGAACGGTTAAAAAGTGAAAATTTTGGGTGGCCCAGCTCCCTCAGGGGGGGGGGCAGATTTCTGAAAATCCTTTTGTAGTGGATGTTTTGAGACTACAATAAACAATTGTGCGAAAGTTAAAGTTTTTAGGCTTAGTAGTTTGGGCTGTGTTGTGATTTCAGTCTGTCGGGGCTTAGCCTTTTATAAGTATAGAGATATATTTATAATGCTCAATCTGTCGACTTGATTTTGCTTGTTGAATAAAATTCATAATTCCGCATTCCAATAATATCAAAAATTAAATATTTTTAACTCTCAGGGTTTGAGTTTGGCCGTCAGTGGAATTTAGATAAAATAAATCTCAGATGTACAGCTTGAAGAAGAAGAAGAAGAAGAAGAAGAAGAAGAAGAAGAAGAGAAGAAGAAGAAGAAGAGAAGAAGAAGAGAAGAAGAAGAAGAAGAAGAAGAAGAAGAGAAGAAGAAGAGAAGAAGAAGAAAGAAGAAGAAGAAGAAGAGAAGAAGAAGAAAGAAGAAGAAGAAGAAGAAGAAGAAGAAGAAGAAGAAGAAGAAGAAGAAGAAGAAGAAGAAGAAGAAGAAGAAGAAGAAGAAGAAGAAGAAGAAGAAGAAGAATATAGATTATTATGTTGCTTTGGCCTGTGATCTGTAAAAATGTCCTGTAACAACTAAAGGTGCGTCCACACATGCCGAACCGAACCTCGAACCGCGCAGCAAACCGTGCATTCCTCCGAACATCTTGCCTTTCAACGAACATGAGCATATGTTTCATAATGTTAAAAATAAGCTGTTAATCATTCGCCGTACCGCACTCCGAACCATTCGCCGTGCCGCTTGCCTCTGTTCTAACTGCTCGCCTCACCTCACTCCGAACGCTGAACTTTTCAGCCAATCAGAGCCCTCGATTACAATTCGTTGTGCAGCTCGCTCCACAATATTTTGGCTATCCATCACAAGTGGAAAACATGCGAACATGAATGTAGAAGTATGGGCTATTTTTTATTTGATTAAATTCATGTTTTGAAGAATTTATTGTTACGAATGATAAATTGATAGGAGCTTATAAATATTTTCTAATTCAAATGAAATAACTTCTGAAAAAAATAATGATTGGATAAATACCAATATTGAATTATTGTTGACGAAGAACTCAGTACATCGACAATTCATTCAACTAATTCTGTATTGATAAAATTATAATCATTTTCTCTATTGATAATCAATTTCATCAACTAACTGAAAATAGTACTTCAATTTCCATGAATTTATTAATAGAATTATATAAATCTAAAGTGTAGGTCATATCTAAATTCACAAAGAGTTCGATTCTTGTTGGCAAGAAAGATGTTATTCAATGCAGAAATCATTGTTATTTTACTAAAAGATAGGATAAAATGAATAGTTCTCTTTCAGGGGGAGTTTTGACAACCCACAAAACTCATTTTTCATTTGAAGGAATAATATCAAAAAGGTGCATAGGACCTTACTTTTTTGTTCAGCTTGCCAAAATACCCCTCATTTCAATATTAAAATTTTCGACTGACTGTACAGTGGGTCAATCATTCTATCAAGGCTTGAATAATTTTGAAATTTTAATTAAATAAAAATGGTAGAGAATAATTATCATGTAGATATCAACACCTTTATTTAAAGACATATTAATTGCATGCGTTTTCATATTGCCGATACAGCATTGATAAAACTGTAGACGTTTATTTAGCAGTCTCAAAAAACTGTTCTAGCTGAAAAATTAATCATACATGCCACGTGTAGGCTTATACATTGCATTAGGAAAACGAAGTTCAAAACTATGGTTTTCCTAAACATATGTTTTTGAGATAATTTCTTTGATGCAGCTGTTTCACATTCACCATTATAAATTATATAGAGTTTGTGAAAATAAAAATATATTTATTGATTACCAAAACAATACTATTATTATATTAATGATAATAATTAATTATTAAAACAATACTTCTATTATATCAATGATAATAATATTATTAAACATATTAGTTATCAATTATCAGAACAATATTATTGAGGTTGAGTGGAATCAGGTAGAAAGCAATAATAGAACAGATGTTCTTCTTTGAATTTCCATCATATTATTTTTTATTTCCAATGATTACAACATATGTTAGAATATCACATGTCAATGAATAAATTATCTCATTTCCATATGGCACTCACCTTACCATGTTCATAACTTTACTAACTTAATAGGATCCTTTTTCATCCTTTGAAACCCTTAGAGGCAAAATATCTCAAAATTCGTTCTTAGTGCGCGTCTAGCATGTTTGAAGAATATTTGTGCAAAGTTTTAAGTCTGTAGGACAATTAGTTTGAGCTGTAGTGTGATTTTACATCAACATTCTCGAAAAATGCCCTTTTCTGGCCCCCCCCTGTGCTTCTGATCGGAATTTTTCTGCATAGATCTAATTTTTTTTCATAGCGGAACAAAAAAGTTCTTCATGACTTTGCTGTGCAATGAGCGGTTAAAAAGTACAAAATTTTGGGGGGGCCCCAGCTCCCTCAGGGTGGCAAATTTCTGAAAATCCTTTTTTAGTGGATGTTCTCAGGCTACCATAAACAATCGTGCAAAATTTCAAGTTTTTAGGCTCAGTAGTTTGGGCTGTGGTGTGATTTCAGTCTGTCGGGGCTTAGCCTTTTATAAGTATAGAGATATATTTATAATGCTCAATCTGTCGACTTGATTTCGCTTGTTGAATAAAATTCATAATTCCGCATTCCAATAATATCAAAAATTAAATATTTTCAACTCTCAGGGTTTGAGTTTGGCCGTCAGTGGAATTTAGATAAAATAAATTTCAGATGTACAGCTTGACCACTGTTGATGTTGCCGACAAGCTCTATTACCAAAGAACCTAACCTTAATACTTTATTATTGTTTTCATTAAATAATTAAAAAATGACTCCCATTTTCGTATTGTTGCATATAATGATAGCCTTTAGAGTCGTCATTATCTTATGTCCATTATTTGACTGATAATATAACAGATGATGAAAGTCTCTGGTTTCTTTCCATGAGACCTAATAATTCAATTTAACAAATGAATTCGATGTATGCCAAATGCATCGTTATAACTTTTATTATTTAGCCAATTAATTATTATTAGCATGAATCAGCTTATTTAAAACAAGGAGAAGCTATTACAAGATTATTCTCTTGAAATAACTAATGATCGTTTGTCCTAGTACTGGTAACAGTTACTAGTACAGTTATATTATTCAATTAAAAAAAAAACCTATCACTAAAAAATTTCATTATTCAACCCTTGCAATTATCTTCCATTCATTGTAACTCTTATACAATAATTGACTCTAGTTGAAACACTGGTGTTCGTCTGACCCAAATTCAAACAGCACAATATCATAGAATTGCACGAATCATCGAAGCGACGTTGATGATGGTAGTCGCAAGTCGTGCCTTGAAGCGGCTTATTGAAGCTCAAATATTATTGAAGGTTATATTTGCATTTCAATTGTGGCGGTAGATGGTGAAGCACCTTTGTCGTTCCCCCACCATTCGAATAAGGGAGAAGGGTGAGGGAAGGAAATGAGTAGATGGGAGGAGATGGGGGAAATTGGGATTAACTAAATAGACAGTGGCTGCAGTAGTCAAGAAGTGGCTTGAGTTGCAGGGTGCTCTCTGTAAACACGGCAAACGGCAGTCAGTTGTCAGTTGTGACAGCTGCCAATGAATTAAACCGCTGTTAATTCCATCTTGTAACAGGGCCTTACCTAACAACACAATCATTAATTGAGGCTTATCGGCCTCTATATCTTTTGCTGCTAAGCATAAATGAATTTTGTCACAGCTAAGAATCAAATCATCTGATATTTCAATCGCAACTGCTTGTATACCAGTTGCTGGATACATTTAAATATTTTCATTATGTTGAATGTTTTTTGTCATGCTGGAACTTGCTCAGATGGAAATTCTAGTACTGTATTTATATGATCAAAATGGTTTGGAATATTTTTTAAGTTTTAAAAAAGAAGTTTGTTTGTACAAACAAACAATTACTAGGACTCATGATATTTATTTCCATACAGTTCTCAATATATTTAAATCTCCAGTTTAAATTACTCTTACTCACTCTCTATGTATTCGTTTTCTTCTTAGGATGATGCCCAAATGAGCTCTAGGCTTGTACATGGGAATTGAGACGGTAAATGATGAAAGATAAGTTGACTTACAGCTTTGGGTGGGTTCCGAAGTACCGGACATACGATAATATACTGATGAAGTCTTTAATAGAAGCAAAGCAGCGTTAACTTGCCATAGCAACAGTGAGTGGCCATGGAACCATACCATTACATCAAACCTTAACATAAATTTAAATATTAGACTACTGATATAGACTAATAAAAGTAGGAATGATCTCTTACAGAGGCCTGGATAACTCAAGGAATCGGTTTGAAATACAATTATACGACTGTTTAGAAATTTGCAAAGCTGTCCTAATCTTAGTTGGATGAGAAAATACTTGAGATAGTGTAAGTAGGCATTTATCAGTATCGATAATATTATTCTTAATGAGAATGGAAGAGCATTGACTAAAATTTCCATCTATACTATACAAATACTGGCCATCTATTCCCCTGATTGAATACAATCCATAATTTAATTTAAATTTCAATATTATTCTATTCTCTCTCTCTTTAATCTTTGGTTAACAGCCGTTGGACTGGTTGGCAGCAAGTCTCCATGCCTCTCTGTCATTATTCTATTACAGTATTAGAATTGATATGATAATCAATGTAATCTTTAAAGTTTTTCACTCAGTCAGCAACCACGCTTCTTGTGGCTATTCTCTGGACAATTCTGGTCGGCAAATTTCCAATCACGCTGATTCACGAAGCGAGCTCAGAGAGAAGAGCCGACCATCTGGCCAAGCGAGCGAAACAACGAGTTAGCCGATCGAAGCGCGCTACGTTCAAGTCAATTAATTTCAATTTTCGAATGTTATGATTTTTCGGAACGCGTACAGTCAGCTGGTTTTGGTTGTGTGTGGTTGATTCAAGGGTGCAGGAGTCTACATCTTGCTGAGTGGATGTGTGGATGGATGTTTCGGGATGAGTTTTTCTGTTTAACGCCAGAGAATATGATGACGAAGGGTTGTGGATGGGAGTGCCACGGTTCCCCCTTTCCCCGTTCACTCAACATGGCTGCCGGCAGTAATCCCATCAGGCTCCCATCCAGAATTCACTTCGAGACCCGCTTCTCGCTGGCGTACTCGATTCCAAATAACACTAATCCGACTATTTCACGGCGAATTGATTTGCAACTTATCAATTTTGTGACTGAGCCGAATCGAATGGCTCCTCCCGTTGCAGCTCGGCTCTCCACATTCGAGACGTCCAAGCTCCCACCAATTCCATCTCTGGCTGCCAGAGAATGAGGTCCGACCACTTTATTGTAAGAGGATCTCAATCATTCGGACATCAATGCCGAAAATTGGGTCTACCGTGTCTCGTGAAAACAATATCCTCAATTTGGATTGATGAAATATTGTCATAGCAATTTGATCTTGTTTAAATGGTCGTCATTATCTTATGTCCATTATTTGACTGATAATATAACAGATGATGAAAGTCTCTGGTTTCTTTCCATGAGACCTAATAATTCAATTTAACAAATGAATTCGATGTATGCCAAATGCATCGTTATAACTTTTATTATTTAGCCAATTAATTATTATTAGCATGAATCAGCTTATTTAAAACAAGGAGAAGCTATTACAAGATTATTCTCTTGAAATAACTAATGATCGTTTGTCCTAGTACTAGTAACAGTTACTAGTACAGTTATATTATTCAATTAAAAAAAAACCTATCACTAAAAAATTTCATTATTCAACCCTTGCAATTATCTTCCATTCATTGTAACTCTTATACAATAATTGACTCTAGTTGAAACACTGGTGTTCGTCTGACCCAAATTCAAACAGCACAATATCATAGAATTGCACGAATCATCGAAGCGACGTTGATGATGGTAGTCGCAAGTCGTGCCTTGAAGCGGCTTATTGAAGCTCAAATATTATTGAAGGTTATATTTGCATTTCAATTGTGGCGGTAGATGGTGAAGCACCTTTGTCGTTCCCCCACCATTCGAATAAGGGAGAAGGGTGAGGGAAGGAAATGAGTAGATGGGAGGAGATGGGGGAAATTGGGATTAACTAAATAGACAGTGGCTGCAGTAGTCAAGAAGTGGCTTGAGTTGCAGGGTGCTCTCTGTAAACACGGCAAACGGCAGTCAGTTGTCAGTTGTGACAGCTGCCAATGAATTAAACCGCTGTTAATTCCATCTTGTAACAGGGCCTTACCTAACAACACAATCATTAATTGAGGCTTATCGGCCTCTATATCTTTTGCTGCTAAGCATAAATGAATTTTGTCACAGCTAAGAATCAAATCATCTGATATTTCAATCGCAACTGCTTGTATACCAGTTGCTGGATACATTTAAATATTTTCATTATGTTGAATGTTTTTTGTCATGCTGGAACTTGCTCAGATGGAAATTCTAGTACTGTATTTATATGATCAAAATGGTTTGGAATATTTTTCAAGTTTTAAAAAAGAAGTTTGTTTGTACAAACAAACAATTACTAGGACTCATGATATTTATTTCCATACAGTTCTCAATATATTTAAATCTCCAGTTTAAATTACTCTTACTCACTCTCTATGTATTCGTTTTCTTCTTAGGATGATGCCCAAATGAGCTCTAGGCTTGTACATGGGAATTGAGACGGTAAATGATGAAAGATAAGTTGACTTACAGCTTTGGGTGGGTTCCGAAGTACCGGACATACGATAATATACTGATGAAGTCTTTAATAGAAGCAAAGCAGCGTTAACTTGCCATAGCAACAGTGAGTGGCCATGGAACCATACCATTACATCAAACCTTAACATAAATTTAAATATTAGACTACTGATATAGACTAATAAAAGTAGGAATGATCTCTTACAGAGGCCTGGATAACTCAAGGAATCGGTTTGAAATACAATTATACGACTGTTTAGAAATTTGCAAAGCTGTCCTAATCTTAGTTGGATGAGAAAATACTTGAGATAGTGTAAGTAGGCATTTATCAGTATCGATAATATTATTCTTAATGAGAATGGAAGAGCATTGACTAAAATTTCCATCTATACTATACAAATACTGGCCATCTATTCCCCTGATTGAATACAATCCATAATTTAATTTAAATTTCAATATTATTCTATTCTCTCTCTCTTTAATCTTTGGTTAACAGCCGTTGGACTGGTTGGCAGCAAGTCTCCATGCCTCTCTGTCATTATTCTATTACAGTATTAGAATTGATATGATAATCAATGTAATCTTTAAAGTTTTTCACTCAGTCAGCAACCACGCTTCTTGTGGCTATTCTCTGGACAATTCTGGTCGGCAAATTTCCTGATTCACGAAGCGAGCTCAGAGAGAAGAGCCGACCATCTGGCCAAGCGAGCGAAACAACGAGTTAGCCGATCGAAGCGCGCTACGTTCAAGTCAATTAATTTCAATTTTCGAATGTTATGATTTTTCGGAACGCGTACAGTCAGCTGGTTTTGGTTGTGTGTGGTTGATTCAAGGGTGCAGGAGTCTACATCTTGCTGAGTGGATGTGTGGATGGATGTTTCGGGATGAGTTTTTCTGTTTAACGCCAGAGAATATGATGACGAAGGGTTGTGGATGGGAGTGCCACGGTTCCCCCTTTCCCCGTTCACTCAACATGGCTGCCGGCAGTAATCCCATCAGGCTCCCATCCAGAATTCACTTCGAGACCCGCTTCTCGCTGGCGTACTCGATTCCAAATAACACTAATCCGACTATTTCACGGCGAATTGATTTGCAACTTATCAATTTTGTGACTGAGCCGAATCGAATGGCTCCTCCCGTTGCAGCTCGGCTCTCCACATTCGAGACGTCCAAGCTCCCACCAATTCCATCTCTGGCTGCCAGAGAATGAGGTCCGACCACTTTATTGTAAGAGGATCTCAATCATTCGGACATCAATGCCGAAAATTGGGTCTACCGTGTCTCGTGAAAACAATATCCTCAATTTGGATTGATGAAATATTGTCATAGCAATTTGATCTTGTTTAAATGGTAGTCATTCTTTCTTTAATCGAAGTATTACACTCTTCAATCATCAACAGATGAATGTTCCTTATGTTCATAACATTATTTACTATAATTTCTCTTCGTCTCCCACTTGTCCCATTCCTCACTCTATAAATGTGCTGTTTATAATGCATGAGGCATTTTTATGAATTCCTCTCTGATATTACACATGATTCTCGGTTTTCTATTGAAAAAATCCTATGTTTAACAGACTTGATGAATATTGGATGAAAATTCATCATGCAATGCAATTTTCAATCGAGAAGTCAATAATTATCTTGAAAGTTTTTTTTCTGATTCAGGTTCCCTCATTTCATTCACCTAACACTACTGTATTCTCTTGGAATCATAAGGCATTCTACTAGTAGTTCTGTGAACAGTAGAACTCGCGCTCAGTGAGTTACATTGACCTGTTGTTATGTTTTCCCAAAAAATTAATAAATAATTTTTCAATTAAAAATGTCTAGAAAAAATCCTAAATAAACTTAGAGCTTTCTGTTCTTTTTAATTGTTTACTGTGACGTGTCGTCCCGGAATGTGAGTGTGAGCGCTGTTATCAGGTCTGGCTGCAACTGTCTACAACGTTGATGGAAAGATACAATTTTCAAAATGTTCGATGTTTTTGAACGGGTAGTATTATAGTCCACTAGACAGCTGATTTATGATGAATAATTCTATAGTGTGATTTTTACGGTAATATTGGCGTATAAAGGAGGCTCCTTCATCCTTTTAAATTATCCTTGAAATGCAAAATTTTCAAAAACCTTGTATATACGTCGACGCGCAATTAAAAAAGGAACATACCTGTCAAATTTCATGGATATCTATAACCGCGTTTCACCGTAAATCGCAAAATAAAAACATATAAACATTCAAACATTTAAACATTTAGAGAAATGCCAAACCGTCGACTTGAATCTTAGACCTCACTTCGCTCGGTCAATAATCTATTCTACTTTCACCTTACTCCTAATCAGTGATTAGTACACTCTAATTGTTACTAAATAGTATTTTTCCTAGTATACTTATTTCAAGCTTAAATTGTTTCAGAAACAACTTTCGAACGGATTTCACGTCGGACGGAATTAGTTAGAAAATACTGAATCCAGAATTGCTCATGGTGGATTTGTGATATATGGCGACGTGTATGCTTCGCTAATCATGGATAGGAATCTGCTTGTGTTTTCCTGTCAAATGTAAATGAGGCTCAATATGCATATGCATTCGTGATGATGATTTCTGCTCTAGTACTAATCACCGATCAGCCAGAGATTTCATGCATCACTCAATCTGGGTAGGCTGTTACTGTTCTTCAATTGATATCTCTAAAGCTTCGGATGTGAAATTTAAGAGTTGACAGTGATTACTTGTAGCACTCGAAAAATTATCATGGATTTCAGAAGAGTATAATCGAAGAGGACGAGATAGAATCCCCTAATTTTATTCCACTAGGACAAGAGGAAAGAATCAACATTTCCTCTGAGCACCATTTAGAATATCACGGACCTGTGTAAAAGTCAGCTCTCATACATGAATAGTTTGAATTCATGTATCAAGAGATCGAAATCTATCAAGGTGCAGAATCTTGATTCAACTTCGAAAAAATAATAAGAATACTTTCATTCCATTAGGACAAAAAAAATGCAATAGGAAACGTCATGAGTAGGAAAAAAAATTAATAGAAGCTATAGACATCGTAACTTTCATAGATATTTGAGAAATATGAAAATTAAAGGAAATAGTAGGAGAATAATATAATCAAATGATAATATTGATTCAACTCAACGGAATTCATCCAATCACACACATAAGATACCTGCAATACAGAGATACAAATGGATACATACAAGAAATCTAAAAACAAATGGAACAAATCAGGATGGCGCACTCACATAACTTTCCTTGCCGTTATGAAAATTGATCATCTGACGCTAGTGTTCACGCCCATCTCAAGTCTATTATTCAAAGATCTCAGCCAGCTGGTGACAGGACAATAACGCTGGAGACACACGAGGTCTGCTATCTCTTCATAGTGAATGATTTAATAGAATCGAAAGTTTGCAATTGAATAATCACATTTTCTCGAATTCCGAGCTTATTTTCAATTTTAGGTGGAAATGTTACTGAACACTAAATGTAGAGATTTTCATGCTCAATCTTTTGCACCTGAATTTTGCTTGAATTGTATCTGAAGCCTGATAATTGGGAATCTGAAATCGAACTTTGCATAGACGGGGCGGAGCTCCTGGAATTTTTACAAATATGAGACTTGTAGCCATTCCACTGTGGAGTTGGAAAAACCTAAGTTTCTGAGTTTATAGAGTAAAGTGGGATGGAAAATGCTATCGAATGACTTACTAAAATCTATTAGGACTAGTACTGTTAGCTCTCTACCATCCATAGCCCTACGAATGTCGTCAGTGACTCTCAGGAGTGCAGAGGTGGTGCTATGACCACTACGGAACCCCGATTGAAAGTCACCAATCAATCCAGAACCATGGATAAATGAGCTTAATTGGGAGTGAACGATAATTTCCAGAACCTTGGACAAAACGGACAATAAGCTTTTAGGCCTGTAATCAGATGGAGAGAGAGGGTTAGGTATCTTGTTCAAGGGAATCACTATGGATAGCTTCCAGTCATTAGGAAAAACGGACGTTAAAAGTGGGGTATTGATCAAATGGGTGAGAAATGAGAGGATAAAAGGAAGGATAATTTTGATGAACTTGATCGGGATACCGTCTGCACCAACAGCGTTACTCTTCACTCGTTGAACAGCCAAGAAGACCTCTTGCTCCGTGACATTGGAGAAGTAGAAGTCCTCATTGGGATGAAAATCAGGCAGAGAGTCAAAGTGAACACGAGCTTGGTCCAAACTTACAGGGATGTCAGTGAAGAAGTCATTGAGATCATCCAGCGAGTGAGCAACAGTCGGTACCTCTCCTTGCCAGCCCCAATCTCCCTCAGAGCACGCCAAAGAGATGAAGTTGATGATCACTTTGAGGAGATCAAGTTACGATAGAATGTAGATTTCGCATTTCTAATTGTTTGCTTGCAAGAGTTTCTCAAACGCTTATAATGGTTGAAATCATTGGGGCTTTTTGACGCTCTTGCAATTTTGCACCAATAATCTCGATCCCTCATTAGCTGGCGTATCTCATCTGTGAGCCATGGAGCAAGATCTCTGGTTACTCTGCGATTTTTTAAAGGAACATGTCTTTCGAAAAGAGAAACTATATTGTGGTTAAGAATGTCCAACATAACATTAACATTGTTAGTTTGAAATATCTGTAACCAGTCAAGGTTGATTGCATCATTGTACAAATTGTGGTAGTTGATATTCTTATGGTCTCTATAAGTGATTATTTTTGGTTTAGGTTTAGGCCTCTTAATATTAGAAACTAGAAATATCATATCATTTGCAGAAAGGCCTGGAAAGGGGATCTGCCCATGGCACACAGCTGCTCTCACATCGGCAACTGCAATAGGATCAAGCAATGTGTCCGAAGTGGATGTATGGTGCGTAGCTTGGAGAGGCAGCAAGGTCATACCATTCGCAAAAAACATAGTGGTCAGTTGTATTTTGTCATGAGTATCAGGTCCAAGTAAGTCAGTATTGAAGTGACCCATGATAGCCACATGTTCATAGAGCACCATCAGCTCAAGTAGTGCTTCCTCAAATTCTGATATATACCCAATATGAGGCGGCCTGTAGCAAACTGCTATTAACATTTTAACTCCGTTACACTTAACCTCAATAAACATGTATTCAGGTCTAGCTGCACGGGAGGTATCAGAGGAAAACTTATGAACAGGCAGTAGAGAACGCTTGACAAACGCGGCAACCCCTCCCCCAATCTTGTGTAACCGGTCATTCCGAATGAGCACATAATCCTCGAGTGCAACAAGTCGATTAGGGATTGTCGGTTTCAGCCAGGTCTCGGATATAAGAATGATGTCACAATCTTTGCCCTCGAAAGTGAGCCTAAATTCATCTGTATGACAGACAAGGGATTGCGCATTAACATGAGCGATCTTAAGTCGATCCGGGAAAGGAGAGAATGTCCGCTTGAGGGACCGCCGACACTCAGAGCGGCCGCGCTGTCATCCTGCTGTATAGAAAAGGTGGCTGCGACGAAGTAGCAAGGTAGAAGAGAGGGGTGAATCAGCGAAACAACGAGAAGCTACAAAAAAGACACTAGGTCATACTTGACCTTGAAACGTAAAGAAATTTGGGAATTGGGGTACCTAAATTTTTTTCGGAAAGCAATACTTTCCTTACCTATGGTAATAGGGCAAAGAAAGTAATACTAAATCAAGAACTTTGGAACAAATAAATCAGAAAAGCTAATTTGGGGACATTTCTTCATGACTATGAACCCTATTAATTTTTTAGACTATACTCAGAGGTAAAACATTTGAATTCTCAAGAATTAAATAAAGGAAAGATGAAGTTCATAATTATTAGTACTAATCAAAAGATTAGGAGTTTCTCACGGGTAACTCCTGTGTTGTGGATGTACACGTTAAGCCATCGTACCGGCTCCCTAGCCGTTCGTTGAGTCTAGCCGAATCGTTGAGTCTTGTCGAAGGCCCTGGAATCGACTAAGTGTGACCTGAAAACTTCAACAGACCAAAGCCAGCCAGATTTCTCGTTATATATTGATTTATGTCAAATGTCAACCTTATAGGAATCCTACAATTAAGTTGTAGCTGGCAGGTGAAACAGAAATTAGAAGTTATCAATTCAAAACTAGAATCATTCATCGTTCATCATGTACAATTTTCTCTCTCGAATCAAATTCTAGATTCATAGCTGGCAGGTTTAATAGATTGAAAAATTATCGTGCAGGTACTAGAATAAGCAACATTCAGCTCACAATCTGCCGGTTACAATTTTGAATTTGCCGCCTGAAGGAATTATGGGTGAAACAAAGCGGCGGGCGTAAGGCACTCGTCGCCACAAGACTGGCATTTGCGTTGCAATAAACGCGATGTCAACGGGGCGAAGGCGGAGATTTAGAGGGGCGAGTGTCTTGATTAATGTGGGTGGCGATGACAAATGCTCCAGTTTCAGGTGATGCCTCCTCCGAACCAAACCAAGCCAGAGCAGAGACACGATGATTGTCAAAGTTGTCGCCTCCCCCGCCTACTAATGGACCGATCAATGCGTCATACCCTGCTCTGATTTATCTTCCAAGATTCCACCTAGAGCACCCCTCACACCACCTCCCCACACTCAACACGTGCTTTTCACGCCGAAAAACGTTTTGACACCGCTTGTCACCTCTGATGTCCCCTTCATTTACAGCAATTTCATCGGGGAAAACATGTTGTCACTCCATTGTCTGCACCCATGTCAGTGTCTACAACTTAAGACGCTTCTTTCGAACTTCTTTGCTGGTTTCTGTCACAATATTTGATGTATAGCTTCAAACTCCTCGCATACAAAGTGTGATGTAATTTGGGAGTGAAGAATTTTCAAGTTAAAATTTAAAGTCGAGAGTAGGTGACTTTGGTGGAAAGTCTGGAAAATGTTTCGAATATATTTTGAAATTCAGAGAATCTTATCAGCACAGAATTAAATATAGCTAGTCTTTGAATTCACTTCTCCTTACAAGGGTACTGATTTTAAGTATTGACCTCAATCCTGACGACTTCTCAAGATTTTCAGGGACGAAGGCAGTCATTTGGGAAGGGATTTTTAAAATCTATTCAACTAAAAATTCAGAGAATCTCATTTGAGCTCCATTTAAGAATATTTCAAGGGTATTTTGCACGAGAGAGTCCATATATGGCGTGACACACTATTCCGACTGTGATTAGAACTGTCTAGAAGTGTTGAAACTGTTTAGAAGTGTTCAGAAACCAAGGGAGACACATGAATTCACCACATTCTCCCAGCTAACTAATAACAGAAACGTGGAATACACAATATCTTTCTGAAATTCAATTTTGTCGACGAAATACTTCTCACGCTTACATTTTTCTGAAAAACAGTGTTTTCCCGTAATTTATTGAAGTGAAAGTTGGTGGATGTGGTTGGTTGTCTGGCAGTAGGCCAGGCCTGGCGCCGCAGGCAAAGATGGCACTTGACCTCCCTCATGACCCCCTCATGACCAACACATTGTATTTTTTGTCAACAGCTGTGACATAAATTAAGCCCAACTCCTCCAATAAAGCTCGTGAGAATGAATCAATGAATTTAACCACTAAATTACTAACTATCTAGTATTCAACTTTGAACTAACTTTTATTAGACCTAGTTGTTGATGCATTGTGTTTACTGGTTTATTATGACAAGTGGAAAGCTTCTCATCAACAGTCTCGACTTTCAACCAAGATTACATCAGCTCAACATCATAGATACCACCAGGCTGGTCTCTCTATGTGAGAAGCCTGGAGTCCAAGCAGACTGCAATAATAGCACCACCAATAATAATGATTATTTTATCTCATAGCTTACTCAATCAGAAGAGATTAACTTCAATCTTGTTTATATGAAAAATATCCACAGATTCTGGATCTGAGGGCTGATTAGTCATGAGAAATTTCCTGTATCATTATCATCAATTTTACAGTCATGGGTCAGGATAATATTTTCCTATAATCATATAGAATATATTATTATCACTGTCACATGGTTACACTTCATGGTTGCTATGGGCAACCAACTCAATGATTACCTTGTATATAAGTTATTCAGTTTGTACTCAACTATATAATAAAATGGATGGTAATTGAACATATAATATTCATTACTTCAGAACATAACATTGGCGACAAAATTGGAAATTGGATAAAGTTATAATGCCGAAAAGAAATACTACGGTGCCGACGAGGCACAAGGAAGGAAACGATACGGAACAGCAACTGAATGTACACACAAACAACCTTCTCAAACCATAAGAATTGGCGATAGACCCAGACTCTCCTACGGCTGAAAAGAGTTGGAATCACTGGAGAAAGACTTTTGAAAATTTTCTGCAGGTTACTGGAACGAAGCCTGAATAACAAATGATGATGCTGACAAATTTTCTTATCACCGGCACTAGAAATAGTGGAAAACTATTCAACGTACAAGGAGATGATATCCATGTTGGAAGAAATGTTTGTTAAACCCAAAAACAAAGTTTATTCTTGATACTGTCTTGCTAGAGCGAAACAACAAAATGGTGAGTCAATCGATCATTTTTACACTGAGTTAAAAAGGCTCAGCTTAGCATAAAATTTCACTGGTGTAACTACCGAAGAGAATAGAAACAAACACAAAAGAGATGCTTTTGTTTCGGGGTTAGTTTCGACAGAAATCAAAAAAAAACTTTTTCAATTTGGGAATATGAGCCTGAAAGAAACTGTAGCTCAAGCACGTATTTTTGAAACCGCTAAAGCACATGCAGAGTCATTCAAAAATACATACATGAATTATATTGATGAAAATGGAGTGAATCAGATTGACAATAGAAATAATCGTTATAGGGATAATACTAAAAAGGACTCTACAATGAAAAATGAAACTCGTTGCTCTAAATCACAAACATTAACATTTGAAAAACTAAAAGGGAAATGCTATCGCTGTGGCTCAACACATCATCAGGCATTTAGTTGCCGTCACAAAGAAACAATCTGGAGTCAAAGTTGCACCTGCTCTTTGGCAGAATTTCATGGATAGAACTCTGCAAGGAATTTCTGGTGTACAATGTTTCTTTGACGATATAATTATTTAGGGTAAATCGTCGGAAGAGTTGATGACTAGACTGAGTATGGTACTAGAACGAATTCGACGTAACAATTTGAAACTGAACAGAGATAAATGTAAATTCTTTGAAACAAGTATAAAATACCATGGACATATTATTGTCGCTCAAGGACTTCACAAATCAGAAGACAAAGTTGACAAAGTTTATCTGGTCGACAGTCAGATAATAGCTAAAAAGACTAAAAAGACAAGTTCTTACAACCAGTTCTACATGCACTGCAGGCAAGAGAATCTGTTGAGAAATTGGGTTTCCATGACAATGAACTGTCACTTCAGGATGGATGTATATTCAAAGGTTGTAGGGTACTAATACCAGAAGCGCTTCAACGCGATCTACTTAAAGAACTGCATGTTGGACACTTTGGTATGGATAAGATGAAAGCTTTGGCTAGAAGTTATTGTACATGGAATAACATAGACAAGGACATTGAAAATATGGTAAGGACTTGTAAACAATGTTGTTTGAAACAGAACCAACCAAAGAAAGAACCAAATCATACATGACTTGCTTCTCAAGGCCCATGGGAGAGGATGCATATCGACTTTGCAGGACCATCACAAGGACAGTACTATTTCATCATAGTGGATTCATTCACCAAATGGACTGAAGTAATTCCCACTAAAAACACGTCTTCAGAATGGTGTATCAAGGAACTACAAAAACTATTTGCCACATTTGGCCTACCCTTGATTTTGATCTCAGACAATGGGAGTCAATTCACATCATTAACTTTCAATAAATTCTTATCTGCAAACGGAGTGATACACAAAACAACGGCACCTTACCACCCATCTTCCAATGGGCAAGCAGAAAGATATGTCCAGACCGTAAAGAATTCATTGAAGGCAATGGAAGATAAAGGAGAGAAACTGGAAGTTGAACTCTTCAGGTTTCTTATGCAGCTTAGACAGTCACCCAATGAAACTGGATCGAACGCCTACAGCTTAATGTACGGGAGAGATATTAGGACACGCCTAGGACTGCAGCGGCCACAGTCTAATAAAAGAGCAGGAGCACACGAAGGAACTAGAAGAGCCAGGCGAGAGTTTAGGGTGGGAGACAAAGAACAGGCACGAAATTATTCGAATCCATGACTGAAGTGGAGCTTTGGATAAATAATTGCAAGAGAAAGTGAACTTTTATATAAAGTGAAAATGGAGGATGGTTCAATATGAAGAAGGCATATTGACCAACTCCTCAAGTGTGCAATTTGAGTGGGGAGAAATGTCACATGGTTACACTTCATGGTTGCTATGGGAAACCAACTCAATGATTACCTTATTATTTATTATTTAGCGTATGGCATTTTTTTTGTCAATATTATTAAAATTTCACACTTTTATAAGTGCACGTCAAGGGATGAAATATACTGTATTGCCCGGGGACTTGCTACAGTGAAGTCGTTAGCCTCGCCCAGGTAGGCACGTCTCTCACACTCGAATATAATGTCGTGCACTGTCTGCTCCATCGCCCCACAGTCACATACTTGGGTGTCTCCAAGTCCCCATTTGAAAAATAATTCATCCTTTGCTGAAACAGCTGTGAATAGTAAATAAGTAAGTGAGCGAGTGAGTATGTAAAAAATCGAAATATCGCATCCCCGAAATTTATAAGATGACATATAGCCAGCTGTAAAATATAAACCCGATCATTTTAGAGAATTGTGTTCTGTTTATCAATAAATACAAATAACGAGCGAATCTCGGTGCCTTGATATTAATTATTATAGGAAAGCACTTGGAATATAACTGTAGAGATTAAAAAAATGAAGGGAACTCAACCTTTTCAATTGCAGTGTCTGAACCCCCTTTCTCATCAATTCAGACTGTAGAAATAGCTTTGAGAAAGGTTGCATTGACACTGAAACATCTCCTATAATGTAGGTAGAGCTCTCTTCATGTTTTTATAGTATTTTCCTATTTTATTTCAATTTATTTTAAAAAAACACGGATTGGGAGGAAAACTGAGGATACATTAAACTATTATTATTTAACATCAAATAGTGGAAAATCACTTCGATCATTATGATAATTAAACTATAATTGCTAGATCATAGATGAATCAGCGATGATGCTATGAGACCACATTCATCAATATTAAAATAATTTAAAAAAGCGTATTTTTTTAAGTTTAGCAAATGTTGCTCTCTATCAATCAACACAAGAATATTCTAAATTGATATATTTCCAGGTTGTTTGATAACACAGTCAGTATCGACCATCAGTTTAGTTCGTGTTCATTCAATACCTGAGTAACAAAATTATGTGATCTACACTGATTCATTTATATGGAATTAATAAAAAAGCTCATAAGGAATACGAATCAAAGGCTATCTTATCAAAGGTGATTACTTCAAAACACTTCTATGAGTGAAATTAGAAAGAAACTGAGACAAAAACTGACTATACATTGCGATGCACAATCAAAAGTAAACTGAATAGAAAAATATCATAATTATGAATAAAACTATCAATAACTGCTTTCGTAAGTAGTGTGAATCTCAGAGGTTTGATTATTTAGTCTTAAAACGTGTGTTCGATTTACATTCCATGAACAAAAAATTAAACAATTCTTCATTCAGGTGAAATTCAGGAAGGTTTAATAAATTTAGAAGCATTGGAAATAAACTCTGAAATATCCTTTCGTGTGTATTCTATTCAATGCCATTGATCTTTTTCTATCACCTAGATAAAGCTGGTTTACCAGTTATTTAATTTATTCACGTGTGTAAAGATTCTGTCATTTCATCGAAGTTTCTATAATTGTATATCACGGACTGCTGTTGTCTCCCGCTCAACTTTTGACTGGAATATCAATCATCAATAGGCCTACAATTGAAAGTAATGAGTAGCATTAACTTTTTGAATTGAACAAAAATGAAGAAATTAAAATACTGTAACTTCCTTATTATTTTGAGTAATTCACGAGATACTAATTTGAAAGGTCAACTTCCAATGAACCTAGATATGATTAAACATTCATTTTTTATTGTGGGTTACTCCGCATTCGCCTTGACGATTCTTCCCGAAACTTCTATCAGGCTTCTCCCAATATTATCTCTGACTATATTGTTGATTTGTTGAACTTCGATTTTTTTCTACTTTATCTCATTATTAATCTATTCAAGGCTGTTTTGCTCTTCCAACTCGATAATAGCTATGGAGGCAGAGTGAATATAACATCTATTAAAAAAATGAGAAGTTCTTTTATATATTTTACATAGATGAACTTTATCATTTCCAAGTACAAAAGCATTCGTACTATCTCACAAGGTATCGTTGGTATCTGAGTGAAGTCAATCCTCGAAATCTATCCACATAATAATTGGAATATCCCTTCATAAAATATTTATTTGTGTTGTGTGACATATTTCCTCAAAAGAAATATAATGATAAATCTTCTGTTGCAACTCCTTACTACCGTATTGTATGAGAAGATTTTGGAATGTTGTCATCAAAATAGTTTTTTAAACTCAGAATCTCAGACATGATGTCTCCAATTGGCATTTCATAAAGTGAACCCAAGAGAATGAAGTCTGAAAGTCTGAAATGCATTGTGAATGGGAAAATATTCTAATTACTTGAGTGAAAGAGTCTATATTATATGTGCTATCTAAACTTTTTCAAAATGTTTAGCCATAACTACGGTTATCGATGACCTCCATTATTCAAAACCTGAAAAGATTATAGAAAACTATGACAATCATTGTCAACCAGCTCTTGATGAGAGAAAGGGTTAATTAATGGAGTGCAAACATGGTAGCATGATTGAAGAAATTTAATCAGTTGATGCAGATCAATGATGTTGAACAAGTCATCATCTGAGTTCACCTTGATATTTGGAATGAAGACTCAATTCAAATGGACTGGCACAGAGTAAACAGGGCTGCACTACACCGTCCAGCCAGCTCTCAATAAACTGATCCATGGTGGTCTGTGGCGCTTGGCTTGTGCTAATATTTGTTGGCTGTCCTGTGTCCGACATGGTGATTATTGCATGTAAGCGCATGTAGCCAGTCACATCACAGCATTTATCATTCTCTCAGTAACCAATCACAGTCGGCAATCACAGGTATGTGACAAATAAT
Organism: Nilaparvata lugens; assembly: GCF_014356525.2. Classification (NCBI taxonomy): domain Eukaryota; kingdom Metazoa; phylum Arthropoda; class Insecta; order Hemiptera; family Delphacidae; genus Nilaparvata; species Nilaparvata lugens. The sequence goes on along the minus strand of NC_052505.1, from coordinate 34,459,674 downwards.
CACCTGAATCGAACTGATCGGCAAATAAAGAATTGTGGTGACATATGTGGATTCTTTCACATTTTCAAATAATTGCAAATTGAGCATACTTTTTGCAAATTATGGAAATACACATTTTTTGAGAAGGTATTATCATTTCGAAATTTGGAGCCATATCTAGAGTAACCTTTGTAACTCTAAGCTTCAAAGCTTCAAACTTCAAGGCCTCAAACTTCATGCCTCAAAGCTTGTAACTCTAAAAGCTTCATCATAAGAGTCCATCCCATCAATATTTAAGAAATGAAATAATTATTCCAAATTCTAATTTATGGAATCAGAGACAACCTGGTAGAGTATGATACACATTAAATATTCCTCAAAAAATTTGAAGTCACATGACAGGTTGAAAATGTTTATCCAAACATTACAATAAATTATTACAGCCTTCAGATAACATAGATACAATAATTAAATGCAAGGCACTGAACAAGAGAAATATATGAAGGGTAAGTAAATATAACACTATTCACTTTAAAAAATGAAAAGTTTGATTGTCCTGTATTTTCTATCATATATTGTATTATTCAATCATTAATCTGATTCCTATGGATTCCAATGGAAGAAAAAATTTGTTACATATCTCCCCTTTTAGGCCTTCCCAATTCTTGAAATATTGATAATATTATTAATTATCTTGCAATTATAAATTAATTACTGATGTTGTTCTAGCTATTCAGTTATCCTAGCATCAATGACACGAACAACTACGTTTGTACACTACTTTATTATTTGTACATTTATTATAGGAATCAATAAAGTTGCCTGTTTTTCTCCTCATGATAGAGCATTGTTTATTGCATTAAAGAATTAGTGGCATTGATAGAAAATACCTTATGACATTCATTTATTAATATTATTCATGTTTTTCTCTCATTTCTTCAGCAACCCACACAATTTTTGTGGAAATTCAACCCACTCCCCTGGATGTTTGAATCAATGTTTTGGTTACAAGCACAATGTAGAACAAAAAGTGAAACAAAATTTGAAAGCGACTCGAGGCTTGTTAATAAGTTGCTGCTATTGCCACTTGCAAGATCAAGTCGCGTAAGCATCAAAGCTAATGAATAGTTGAGTGTCGAGCAACGCAACAAATTTGCATTCGAGAGAAAGTGATGAATGAAGAGCAGAGAACGCCTGTCTCCGTCGTGAATCAATACTGTTATCATTACCGTTATTACAGGGAGGAATGTTGAAGGATTAGGCTTGTGAAGTGGTTTGCTGCTGTTGCTTTTATGCGAGTCAGAGGTGGCGGAGCTTTTCTGTGGTTGGATTAGAGCCTCCTCAGAGGAAGGAAGAGATCAGTGGAAGAGAGATGGATGAGGAGTGAAGGGGACAAAACAAGAATAATCATAGAAACACTTCTGCTGCTTTCTCGGTGGATGCCTACAGTCGGCGACTCAAGACATTCGTGGATAATCCGACCTCACTTTGGCTTTTGCTCGTCTCGGAACAAGGAAGTCCTTGCCACGCAGAAAAAAAACGTAGAGCACTTATCAGCTTATTATCCATTCCTTCTTGAAACATCCGCAAAAATATTCAATGCATTCGTTGGTGCACAAATAATAAGAAGTGACTGGAGGGTAAGTAGGATAATGTAGGTAGTGACAAATCTGACAATGCAAGATTTAATCTGAAGGACATTCCTCCTGTTAGGAATCTGTGTGTTATTTATTTTTTTCTGTTTATTTCAAATTTGGAAAGAACTGATAAATTTGGGAATATATGTTACGTATGTTAACAATCAACATCATCTCAATATAATTTTTTAGGAATGATTTGAGTGATTTCAAAATCATTCATCCCAACGAATCTTCGAAATTGGTTCAGTTGAAATAAACAATTCAGTAATTAGTGTCTCTCCATTGGAATCGATTATTCGTCATTTTGTCACTATCATAATCATTAATCAAGATCAATCATGAATTTATAGAGTGATTTGTATATACTTGTATATACCGAATCATATTGTGAGCTCATAGTTTTTTTCTTCTTCTTCTCAGCCTTTTCCCACTCAGGTGGGGTCGTCGTTTTGGGTCAGCCGCTTCCAGGAGTCTCGGTCATGAGCTCCGTTTGGTGTAGTCCCTTCTTTACAAGATGTTGGGCGATACAACTTTCCTATTTCTTGCCAGGTCATCCCTCTTCCCTCTTTCTAGTGCCTTCGACATCCAAGTCGTCCATCTTTTCTCTCACTATTGTGAGTTCACACTAATTTTTGATATTCACAATATATGTGGAAGATTGCCTCAACTTCGCACACACACACTTTAATATTGTTTTTTGCCGGTAGTGCCATATTGCAATTAAGAATATTTACTTTATTTACTTGTATATAATATCATGACAAATGAATGAAATTCAATTATAATTTGAATTTGAATGTGAGTGTGGAAATGGATGCATTTATTTATATACCTAGCTATTGTTAGAATCAAATCACAAGCAGTTCGACCTAGTAAAGGTGATATCGATCCATACAAGGGCACAGTAAAATTGAATATGAAAATATTCCATTACACTTCACCTAAACAGAAACATATATGGAGAACACATTCAACTGCACGACAAAATTTCCCCAAGCCACAAAAATCTCATCACATTTTTCGTTAGGCATTCATTTGGCGAAGTCACGCTGTGACTACCCAGATTGGACGCTCATAATTCTACGATGACGCGACGAAAAATCGCAGCTCACATGCAGAACAGTGAGTTCGTTGAGTCGACGTGAACGCGTTAATTGCATGGAGTGAGTGGTGCGACACAAGTATCGACACAAGTTGCAAGTCGGTCAGTAGAGATGTCCGAGTCCGAGCAATGGTTGGCGCCCCTCGTCCACGGCGGTCCGTTTAATTTCCGCCTCAGTAATAGAATCGCGTTTGTTTCCTCTTTTCTCGATTTACTTAACGCGTCTCGGCAATGCTCCGTTAGACTGTCACGGCCCAGGTACCCGGGGAGACAGACAGACACAAAGAAGGCAGCGCACAGCTCACCCACCAGCCTCGTTCACAAAATGGACCGACTTCGTTCGTTTTTCCCCTGTGGTCGACGCACAATTTGTCTGCACCACGGGACTCCTGCCGACTATCAGCCGTCGACCATCTAAAGAGTGCTCGCCCGGGGAGGAAATTGAATTCGACTCTCTAAAGTGAAGCCATGCTATTACGTTTTGTGAGAAGTGGAGCAGTGTGGATATTTTTTATCTAAGCTGCCACTCATCTCATACTCTCAAATACAAGTTCCAAACTAGGGTATTCCTAGTCGAGAAATTGAATAATATAATCTTCAGTTGAGTTGCCCGAGAATTCTAATTGAACTGCCAATCATACTTCTTCCCTACGAATCTTAAATATAATTTTCAGTATGGATATACAAATCTACAGATTGAACTGATAATATTTTATTGTATCCCTTTAACCAGCTAATATTTTTTAAATGGAGGTTTTTGGGAAGAGAATTATCAATTTTTAAATTGATGTGTCTGTAATCGTTCTCCACATTATTATGATATCCGTGAATTGTTACCTCAGAAGTTTCGCAAAACTAGCTGTCCAAAAGTTTCATTCCGATCTCACATAGCACTTATCAAAACTGTCATATTATTTACCCAGTATGATTTTATGTACGCTTTATGGAACTGTCAATATCACTGTTTTCTGAGCTTTTGCTGTTCAAAGTGCCGCTTCAATCGAGCTGTTCAAAGATTCTTCAATCGAGTTATTTCGATCATGTAGACTGATTTTTCAGTTGCGTTTGATTGAAGATATTTCAATGTCATCCTACTTCGCAAAAATTTTACTTTGAATTACATCATCAAACCATCTATCCCTCGAATGGATGTTTTAAAGTAAGCTGCCAATCATCCCATTTTACTCCACTCGACTGCTGTAATAAATTGAATTCCAACGTCATGCAACACTACCTGATGCATTATGACTTGCATTGCTTTCGATTGACTTTCTGTGTAGAAATATTGATTTGTGTGAGTATTTCAATCACTACCCACTACTTGTATGAATAGAAAATACTTTTCAACGCGAAAGCTCTGCTCTGATGCACAATTCTCTGGGTAAACAGGTTAATAACAATTCACAACATGATAACATTGGAGAGAAAACTTGTGCTACAACTTTTTCATTTATCATTAAGTTAAGACTCCTCTTACACTCTTTAAGATAGTTCACTCATAGAAGCCGCTATTGTCAAATCAAAGATATCACAATAAATACTGGTTTTGACAGCTCCTCGAACACATCAGAATTCAAATTTATTTTCTTTTTTAATTTCCAATAATAAAATCAGGATCACTAGAAAGCTAAATTACGCAAATGAATGAAAAATCGCAGAGCTTCAGAGTGGTGGAACTTTCCAGTCTCCCCACCAGCCGGCATTTTCATATTAGATTTTCTCACTTTTTCGAATCAGTCTCTCGTGTGCCGCTCCTCCGAACACCCAAAGACTCTGACTGGCCAGGACCTGGATCTTCCTCTAGAACTCACCCTCCAGCCAAAGCTGACGAGATGGTCATCATAAAGGTGATTGGTATGGTACTCAAATAATTATTCATCATTTCATTAGTTATAATGTCATGTTGTTTTTCTTTTTATAGGAATTTGAAAATAATAAATAAAATGTAGAGAGTTTCAACTAAGAGGAAAATCCTTATAATCTTAAATAGATAGTTATCAAAAATTGATGGGATTGAAATAAATGAAAACTCCTTTTTATATAAGAGAACTAAGACTTGTTCGATAATAATCTGATTTCCTTTTCTTCATAGCCTCAATGAAATAACTATTAACTTAACTTTTCAAATTAATTTTCTTTTTAAATATTGTAAACAAATGAATTTTGTATTTCATAGAATGATTTCTACTTTTTATTTAAGAAATATCTGTTCTACCATCATCAGCTATGTATCTCCTTTGTAACTTTTCTGCCCATCTGGGAAGTGGTGGAGCCCTCAATATTTAAAAAAAATTACAACATTGGTTACAAACGGTGATACATATTATAAATCGCTTTCTTATTACGTAATGAAATAGTAAAAGCTTACTTTCCGATACGTCACAATACTGTTATTATAAATAGGAATTCATAATTCAATTTGTTTTTAAAGGAATAGTGAAAAATATGTTTGATATTGTGATGTAACGTGTGACTCACAATGTAATAATAAATAAAATAAATCATCTTAGAAAGAATTAGCAAACTGAAAACGATCAGCCCAGTCAAGGTAGAATTATTATAAAATTGAATCTTCTTTTTTGATAAGAGGTACAGCTATTATCGACAAAGCGATAAGAGATCAATGAAAGATCCAACTATACACTAGTCTAAATTCATTGGCAGGAATAAAATTATGGAGAATATTGTAATTTGTTCTCGGCAGACACAAAAATAAAACATTCATGTTATTTAGAGGTTGAATTTCTTGTTATGATTCTGTAGGTCACATGATCTCAGTTCAGCCGACTTATTCAGCTTATTGCTCAATTAATCAGCTGACCGACCAACCAATTATTGTAACAAAAATATGTTTTATTTCAATATAATTTATTGAGCGAGCAAAGTGAGGTCTAAGATTCAAGTTGACGGTTTGGCATTTCTCTTAATGTTTAAATGCTTATATGTTCATATGTTCATATGTTGCGCATTTACAGCGAAACACGGTAATAGATTTTCATGAAATTTGACAGGTATGTTCCTTCTTTAATTGCGTGACGACGTATATACAAGGTTTTTGGAAATTTTGCATTTCAAGGATAATATAAAAGGAAAAAGGTGCCTCCTTGATACGCCAATATTAGAGTAAAAATCAGACTATAGAATTATTCATCATAAATCAGCTGACAAGTGATTACACAGATATGTGGAGAAGCCAGTCTATTGCTGTATTTCCATAAGGTCTATAATCAGGTACTTGTGGATGAGAATACTGCGTAAGGTCTACTGTTCACAGAACTACTAGGAAATATTAAATGTAAGGGAATGGTATGTAAATTTGAGAGGCATTAATTATTGTAATACTTCGAATATTTATTGGTATCCAAAAAAACACAAAAACAGAGTAACTAGAGATCACATAGAGATCAATGTATAAAATTTGTACAGTTATTGCATCATTGTTCAACGTGATTCTTTTAATTGTAATTCTTTTGACTTACCATACAATTTAGTAACCTACAATAAATGTTAATAATTAATAATAGTCATTTTTTATTTATTTGTTGTATAACAAAGAGCTAGGGAAACCCTGAATCTTGAATAGCCAATCATATTACGTCTTACGAAGACTTGAAAATCAACCAGGCAAGGGCTTACAAATTTTAGAGGAAAAAGATGAAAATTTTCTAGGAATCTCTCTGGCTTGAGATTTTGTGGAGGGTAGACGCATCAGAAAATAGGGTTCCTTTAAATTAACAAGCCAGCCCATTTTTTAATGTCAAATTATTCATTTATATTAACTGTTTAATTATTTGTGAACTCAATAAATATTATGAGTTCTTAACTGTGAAATATTCCCATTTAGGAGCTAATACTGATAGAAAAATTATTCATGATCCGGACCATATCTTAGCCCAGCAGAGTCAGAAGGATTTGGCTAATTAATTATTGGACATAATTAATTAATCGAGAACTTCAGCAACCGTCTATTGAGAGAGTGATAGTTAATGAGCTCATTATTAAGTTCTTTCTAGTGAATTGGGGAATTATTCAAAAGTGCTATAAAAAATTGTTGATCCAAGCTTGAATACTTCGCAACGTGTTAGACATTATAGTATATTTATTAAGAACTCTTTTCAATAAATATGTAGAAATCTGTAGGAAGCTTATTTCCATGCATAGCACGAATTCATACCCCTGAGATTTAAAGCAATTATTTTCTGGATTATTTATAATTGGTTGAAATATATTTATCAAATCTATGAACTGAACATGTTCAAATTTGCTAAATTCTGAATGGACCTAAACTTCGGATATCAGTATTAATAAATATCTTTATAGCAAATATTATTGTTAATGATAATAACCCCTGTGATATTAGAAAGTTTATTTTGCATTGATATATTTTATTGTTGCATTTATTTATGGGAATATATTTGTGTTTTTTGTCAGCATACAAAGTTTTTATTCTTAACCTGATCCATCTCGTGATATACAGTTTGAGCTGTCTTGGTACCAAGCACTATCATTATGCAACACATTCAATTAATGAATCAATTTCCTTGGCCTTCAATTTCCGCAAATTCATTTGCATGGTAGGGATCATAGTATCACTGTTGGGCACTCAATTGGCATTTCATATAAAAAACAGGGAGCATATACTGGTATATCCAAATACAGCGCCACAATATTAATACCATACAGTAATGCCACTTCTGTATCATCAACATAGCTCAAGTCAAAGCAGAATCCTTCTAGAGGAAGCATTGTCAATGGACTTGGCAATCAATATCTTGATAACAAAGATTTTTTTATCCTTTCTGAAGAAAACAAGATATTTCATCTTTTTGATGAAACTACTTTTTTGATGGAAGTGAATAATATCATTCCTGTGATGAACCGTGCTCAATCAGGCTGAATTTCAACAAAACTTGTACAAAAGTTTTATTGTTTATTTCATGTAATTTGTGATTAGTCACGGATATGATCGATAACGATTATTTGGTAATAAGTTAAGCTTCACACGATATCGCGGATTTTCATTCACACGATATCTTGCAGAAACTACCTCTTTGTAACAAAAACTCTATAAAGCTGTACTCCGTATTATTGCTGAACTTAATATGAATAACAATAATATTCGTATGGCTTTCATTGGTGGGGAGGTTCCTGGCGGAAGCTCCACCTTGCCTGAATATATCATTTCAACCGTCAATGGGTCTCACAACTCTCATACTTCAGCTGGGACCGACAAATTAACGTTTCCATCAGATAACACGGGAGTGACCTTGTCAAAAACTTTTGGTGGTGAGTGGGTTTGAAAGCTACCACCTAAATTTGTAAATCCAGGAGGTAGTGGTTTGAACCGGGGATGTCTAGCCTGCTACGCAAGCACTGTCCTCTATCCACTAGACCACGGAACACTCCATTGCTGAGCTTAAAATTCACTCCTCTTCAACACTTTTTTTGTGTAACTGTTATATTCGTCTCTAACTTTTTGCTCTTCTGTACTCACTCTGTTTCTTTCTGCTAAATTTTGAATCCCAAACTTGACTGAGCATATTTTGATCTTCAAACGAAATCCATGTGGCATTTGAAATGCAGCAGCAACCTGGTGGCTCAATAATATTCAGGTGAGATGTGAGGGTGAACTGCGGCCTGCATACCTGCCTGCAGTTAAATGTCCTGAGTGTTTGCAACATTCAGTCGTCGCTGGTGGAACGCGGCATGTCCGGAATTCTTGATACAGCAGCGTTTCTACCTACTAAAATGAATGAATATTCAAGATATCATTGTAACGTGAATGTACAGTGGTTCATGTCAGTAATCTAACAACACAACTGCAGTGCAATATGTCACTATCAGGCTTTGTTGGTTCTCTCTCATCTAATCAATGAGTTACTTCGAATACGTTGCTTCCGATGCAACTCGGTAGCCGAAACTGATTTGAACCGATCAAACATTGACAACATTTTCTTTTTGTAATGATCGGAGCTCTGGATGCATTTAACGTACGATTCTCATCACAATTTTTCCATTAGTTTACTCTCGTTTGTCATATTGAACAGGAAATTTCCTCATTTTGTTAAAGAGTTGTGTGGGAAATTCTTTGTTCCAGTGACAAGGCTGGCGAGGGCTAACATGATATAATCGCAGCATTGCATTTTCAAGAATGGATGAAATCATTTTTCAGTTATGCATAGTAAGTTTTATAACCTTATTCTTCTTATGAATGGATGATATTGTGCTATTATACTCAGAATTTATCTCCACAGATATCGAAACCAATTCTAAATAATTTGATATATCATATTTCAAATGGATGAATATAACAGTGGGCCACAACTTGAATCAAATCAGTAATATTCTAGAGCAGCAATAGGTGATTAGATTTCGTATGATTCTTGTGCAGAATTGTGAAATTATAATAAGTTTTCTTATCAAAGGGGAGAACTTGAACAAAGTTGAGGGTAAGAATGGTGGTGGAGTGGTGAAGGGGGGATGTAATATGGTGAACGGATGGGCGTTAGGGACCGCTTAATATGCGGCTGGTGCACCATAAATCTGACAAGGGAGGGCAGAAATTGCTTAAACATTCCTTTCCATCTTATTACAGAAAAGATTTGGAAAGCTTGTAAAAAGTAACATCGTACTTCTTTAAACTACTCGCAATATAGTCCCTAGTAAATTAACCATTCAAGCACTCTGGAAAACAATTTTTGGTACTTTTTAACGCAGGTATTATGTTTGATAATCAAAAAATCTATTTTCTGGTTGAGTTATTGATTATGGATTGATATGTCTGGTGCTGCTCATAAACAAAGAGAGCTCTAAAATCTCAAAGAGAATTTATTTCCATGTGAGCATAGTAACACTGGTGCTGAATACAAATCAAATAATTGATAATAATTATAAGATGGTTTGCTGTCTATTTAAATGTTGTGTTTCAATTTATTCTTGTAATGGAAGCAGGTTCTCAGTTATATAGAATTTATTTGAAAACTAGTAGAAAACTAATCTGACAACAAATTCCTCGAGCTCAAGTTAGGTTTGACACAGTACACGTTCTGAGTAATCATAAACGTCGATATTCTGTGAATTGAACTTCAATATTATCACTTATCCATCATCAACCTGTTAAAAATATTCATAATTCATTTCAGTTTTGTTAATTCATGATAACAGATCAGTTTGTAATGCTCTTCAATTAATCCTACTCCAAATTATTCTTAGCAAATGAGGTGTGCGGGTATTAAAATTTCAATCTACGGTGTGAATTAGGAGAGAGACTGTTGTAAATTTTATTCACAGCTCCTACTCTGAGTACTTCGTGGTTCTGTTTACTGACAGATATGATAACTAACCATTGATATTTTTCATCATCTAAGACAACATTAACGCTACTTTAATCACTCACTGTGTGATCATGATCAAAACTGAGTAATCTATGAATCAAGTAATCCTCATTTATCCAAGAATTAACAGTGTCAATTCAATCCCCATAATGCTATTGTGATCTACCGGAAACTGTGAATATGCTGAGCTCATCCCGGAAATTTCAAATTCCAGAATATTAAATAATATGCAATATAATTGGATTCCCCAGTTGAATTCGATTTCATCATGTGAACCTTTCGACATCAACTTGATGATTATTACTTGAGTTATGGGGAGGAATTTTTCCTAGCAACTGGAACTGATTGGCGATAATTCACAAAGAAAATTCATCCGGTCAATTTGTTACATCTTTGTATTTCTTACAAATGCATTTGAATAATGATAGTTCTTTAAACACCGATATCAATATTCGTTCAATGTTGAACTGATAAGTGAGATATTAGAAGCGGGAAGTTTTGAAGTATCAATTTACTATGGATCAAGGATTAATAATATGTAATAATGAACGAGATTTCAATTCAATATTACTGAAGATTTCCTGTAGATCATATAGATTGGAAAATGGGAAAATATATTATAAAGATCGCTCCTGATTGTTTGGTTCCTTCTTACCTAATAGACCTGAAACTTTCTATGATTTTTAAAGCTGAGCGGAATAAATGCTGTCTAAACATGCTCTATCCTAAGGATTCTTCTCTCATCAGAAAACGTTTTTATAATTCTATGTTTAGATAGAATTTGTTAATATAACTTTTTCCTTTGAATTTTTTCAATGAGGTAACAAATAGGTAACAAAAGTCTATCCACATATTTGAATAATAAATATACCTGTATATTAGGTTCGTTCATCATCATTAGAATAAATGGTTCTATCTAGTTTCGTATCAAAGATGATTTCCGGATTAACTTTTTTATTCAGAGAGCTTGTGGAACTTTTCTTCAAGACAGAAGTAAATAACTGAACAAAATATAAATTAATAGGAATCATGAAGTCGTAATTTCCAATATGCTGTTCTTGGAAGTTTTTTGTCTTTTGCCGCAGTCAGTTCATAATGAATGAATAAAATGAATCATTCAATCAATACTTTGCAGAATACCCCATTAAATGTGGAGAAATAATATTTAGCAAGAATAGTATTATTGTACCAGTTATCGAGCAATAAGAAGGATCTATATGTGGAAACTATCGTAATTTTTGTTGATAGAAGTTTTTAATAGAAAAATTGGAACAAAAATCATATCCTACAATGAGATGTAGCTGAAAAATATCTCTATAGTTTTCTTGTCAGTATCAGGATATCAACTAAAAGAAGAAATGAAATCACGTTCTCCATCCTTGATAATTGTTGATGCTTATAATAATTCACTTTTACTTTGGAAATAAGGTATTTCTTCCACCTACTCATTTTATATCAATGTTCTATTATGAATTTTACTGTAGTTATAGAAGAATAGGAAACACAAGAAAGATTATTTATCAATTTATTACATTCCACAATCACAATATCAATGATTGGAAGAGAATTAACAGGATTATGTAGCCTATATTCGCAGTCCATTGATAAAAAATGAAATTATTGTGAATTATTTCTTACCTGAGTTGGAACTTGTTGAAGCTAAGATAGCATAGAAAAGGAATTGCATTCCGCAAAGAGTCAGAAAGTGTTTCATCTTATTAGTTTGTTCCTATCACACAACTGGCAAGCGTTTCACATCACAGTAGTTTATCCGGTTTGTAGAGCATGCATAGTCGACTGACGTGTGTTGCAGGTTGCGTGTTCAGGGGCAGCTAGACACAGACCGCATGCTGGAGATGTTTTCAGTCCGGCTTTCGACGGAGCACTGGGCGTCTGAGCGCGTTTCTCTCAGTGACTAGGCTCTGCGGCGCCCAATCAACGCCCGGTTTCCCCCGCCCGTCGACCAATCACAGCGCGGCTCAAATTCGCCGGGGTGGAGCGCCCCGACGTCTTACTGATAGACCACCCTTATTTTTCCACCCGAAAAAAGTATTAATCTACCGCCTAACCTACATTTTCGCTTTACATCCGACGACACCGGTCTGTTCACATATTATCTGCATCTTTTGAGGAACTTGGAAAAGCATCCAACTCCTAAATAACGGAGAGTAAGGGTAAAAAAGCGGAACATGTATATTTTGACTGTTGAGTTTTGTCATCCTCACAGCTGATTCCTGGAAAGTAGAAATGCGCTTCGATTCGATAATTGGGTAGGAAATATAACTTAGATTTCCACAGTTACTTCCAAGAAAAAGTTCAACTCTTGAATAACAGAGAGTGGAGTTGTATACAGTTCACACTATTGTACCGTTGAATTTTTATTCTAATTTTCACAGCTGATTACGAATAATAAGGGAATTATACTCAACCACAAATGGGAGAATATAGGAGAGCGGGAATAATAATTATTGGCCTAGAGATTATCACTGACTCTCTACAATCTACTTTTTTCATGTACATTCACGTTTTTACCAGTGACTATCACTTGGAAATTCATTTCTTTTGTAAATACTGTTGATTTTGTAGAATAAGATTCACTGGAAGTTATTTCTTGACAATGATTTGTTCCAAACAAAGAACAGAACTAACCCTGTACAGTTAGAAACACTCATGCTTTGTCAATCAATATCGGGACATCATGGTTCCCCAATGATTTTAATCAAAATACGCTATTTATTTATAGAAAAAATGTCATCTAATACTTGATAGAAAATAAATCCCATTTTCCTCGCACTTTGAACTCGCTTGTCGATAATTATCATTATCAAGGCCCACTGCTAACATTTTTGTCACATATCACACCAATATTGGATGTTTCATGAGACAGTATTAGAATAAATAAACCTTATTCCGGGCCACTTTCTTACAGACACCAAGATTAGTGAAAAAATTGAACTGGATATAAAAAACAGGTCTTACTGTAACGTTTTCTTCCATATTGACGTATGAGATCCAATATTCCTGCTCAAAATATTGAATGCAATACTATTTCTTCAGCTTTATTCTTTTGAAAAGAACTCGTTTAAATGAGTTACCTTTTTCTATCTATTTTTTCCTCTCTTTTTCCCCATTCACCCCTTTTTCACTCTCCACACTTTTTTCCCTACTTTTATACCCTCTACCAGCCTATTACATGGTTAACAAGGTATTTTTCCTCCCTTCTTCCTTTTCAGCACACCCCACCATAGACCCTGTTATTGTATTTCTATTGAAATTTTGTATTTTCATTGTAATGTTTTGTTTTTGTTTTGTAATGTATAAAGCTTTCTTTTGTCTGTTTTTGTGTTAAGTTGGAGAAAATTATTGATTGATTGAATTTCATACAATTAAATGATTCAAATAGTTATGCAATGATAATAAAATAAATTGTTTGGAAACTAGAATTGCCTAATATCTCGAAATTCAATGTTAGCAACGGTTACTCAAGATACTTATTGTATCCACGAATAACTAAATAAATAACTACTTATATCGTGGTAATTGCCATCAGGGAAGGATAATTTCTGCTTCTTTCAAGTTCACGTTCACCTGTATGGGTAGTTCACAAACCAAAATACAAGAAAATAAATAAATATGACTTCAATTTCAATTACAATTTTATTGATGTCATGCATTGTACAATAATAAAATATTGACACAAGTCAAATACATAGTCACATCTACATTGGTACATTACATTGTTTTAAAAATATAAAGATAAAAAAATAACTCAATTCGATGATAAGAATCACATAATTATTTTTAAAATCTCTTTATTAAAAATGTTCCATTACACTGTAAAAGGATTTTTTGATCAGCCAGTCCTTCAACTTACTATTCAACAAAACTTCTGAGTCAATCTCAGAAAAAACAGGTGTAGTTCTCTTCTAATCTTACTGGTTTTACTGAATCGTCGTGAATATTTAATGAAGTGCGATATTATTTTCTTTTTTTCCTTTTTAATTGTAAAGCTATAAATATATATCTTTACACCGACACGTCAGGACAGGAAATAATTCACTCTTATGGACAGTATTAGAGGAGGCTGTGGTTTTTAACTGCGCGATGTATACTGTTCACAGAACTACAAGTGATTCTTGAGATAGCAAATCTCACCCTACTAAGTCGCTTCGCGACCTCGTCCATATAATCATCCCACCTCGATCCAGAGTCAACCTCGATTCCTAGAAAACCACAAGCACCTGTTACAGGTAAATCTACAGTAGATTTGATTTGTTTTGAATCCAACTTGAAACTTAGTTAATTAGAGAATTCCTGTTGGAATTACTAATGGAAAAATCCGTAAAACAGGTCTTCTCGACATTGACTTTCAGTTTATTCGCCTTACACCAATTCGTGTTTGAATTCCAACAAAGACAAAGAATACGTCTTTCTTTCAATGAGATGCAGCTTAATTCAAAGTGGGAATTGCAATATGATTATAATATGACTAACTAACAGAACAAAAAAAATAGATGCAAACAACTCGAATTTGTCAGTAATGAAAGGGCTATCACTTTTTCAAGTAAGATTGTCTCATATCCTAATGTCTCTCTACCTTCTCCTTATCTCATTGAATAACTTGTAACTCAATAATCACTCTCACCTCACTTATCACTTACTCGCACAACGTTCAAGTCAAATGTTAGTGACGTAAAATTAGCAGCTTATCTACGCCAAATCATGAGTTGCATCATTACAGAAGTTCTATTTCAACCAAAACCAATAGGAATTTTTGATCATTCAACAATCGATTCGATCGCTACAAAATTCGGGAATAGAATTTAAGTTGATACATTTTATTATTTTAATATGAAATAATAATGAAATAATGATTTTATTTATCAGAAAAATTCATTATACAATAATTTGTAATAATACAATACACCAAATAATAATAATAATAATTGAAAATTAATATTAATGAATCCTTCTGATTGAATTACACATATGCAAAGCTTCAAAGCTTGACCGCATATGGGAGTATCTACAAAAATTAAAAAAAAATTTACTTTGATAACAGTACACTGCCAATACAAAAATAATAATAATAAAAATAAAAGATGACACATTCACTTGATTTTTCTACTACCAGCTATATATGTATATATATATATATATATATATATATATATATATATATATATATATATATATATATATATATATATATATCATATGTATAAAAATGGCATCCATTCACAACATAACAACAATATTCATGAATTATAACAATTTACAACTATTTGTTCAAAATTTAGCTAAAAACTATTAATTATATAGTTATATTATACATACTTTCTACATCTCCTTCACTCAGATTTGACAGGAATGTCTTCAAATTACGCTTGAACAGCTGTGGTGAGCCACTATGCACAATGGATGAAGGCAGTTTATTACAGAATTTTCCTTCTAAGAATAGAAAAGATTTCCTAAAAAAGGTTTAATTGGGTCTTGGCACTCTAACCTGACCAGCCCTCCGAGTAAGAGGGGCATGTTCAGCTGAATCCACTGTATTCCCCAAGTTCCCACTAGCCCAATAAAACTGCATAAGTACTTCGAATATGTATAATGATCTTAGGCTAAGAATCCACAAATTGTTGAAGAGATTGGAGCGAGCAATAGGTTCTTCATGAAGGAAATGAAGCAAGGACCCCTGTAAACGCATTAGTGGCTTCGAACATTCTTCAGGTAAATTGGGCATACATTTCTTATATGGTAGAATCTATGAAGAAGCATGCGCAGGCTATTTTTCAACATCCGCACATGGCTCCTCCACAGAAGATCATCTTCCATAGATATACCCAAATATTTTACTTGACTGGATTGTAATATATTGTTGTATTTAAGTGGTTTCTCGAAGGTGAATGATTCATAAATTGAAATATTTAAGTATGTTGTTTGGTCAGCATTGAGTTTCAGCTTATTAAAGGAAAACCACAGGGATAACAGATTGAGATCAGACTGCATCTGAACCTGCAGATTTTTCAAGCAGTCAGCACCATAGTTGAAGGCAGTATCATCTGCAAAAGCAGTTATGGTTCAAGCAGAAAAAAGGCCCAAGATAGAGATCGTTTATAAATATTAAGAATAGAATGGGTCCCAAAACAGATCCCTTTGGAACCCCAGCACAAACATGTTTCACCAAGCTTTTAGTTCCACTCACACACACAAACTGACTCCTCTCTGAGAGATATGACTGGAACCAGCTCAGTGCAACACCCCGAACACCGGCTAACTCCAGTTTCTCCAACATAATATTGTGATCAATTGTGTCAAAAGCCTTACGAATGTCCAGAAACAGTGCTGAGAGTCTTGGAACATCTTTTATTCCACTGATTCGAAATATACGTAGAGTGAGACGCCCGTTTCTGTGATTATAAATGGAATTATCCATTGCTAGAATCCACAACTCAGAAATGGAATTGAAGTTTATAAATTATATTATTTTGATCTTCAAAATTTTCAGATTACCAATAAGACTAAGTGATATCTAAGATTTAAGTCGACGGTTTTGCATTTCTCTTTATATTCATATGTTAATATATTCATTTCCTCATTCACAACGAAACGCAGCATTGGATTTTCATGAAATTTCACAGGTATGTTCCATTTTGAATTTCGCGTCGACGTAAACATAAGGTTTTTTAAAATTTTGCATTTTATACAAAAGGAAAAGGAGTTTCCTTCGAACACCAATATTACTGTGAAAATAAGACTATAGAATTATTCATCATCAATCAGCTGTCTTGTGGACTGTAATACTACCCGTTCAAAAACATCGACCATCTTTAAAATGTATATTTCATCAACGTTAGTAGACTTGTCTACTAACTTTGTCTTTTCATAAGCTGAGACCATGATTCTAGTTTGGAGTTTGGAGTTATTGATTTTTTGGAGAAAACTTTTTTTTCGTTTTTGTTTTTTAATCTGATGATTAAAATTGCAACAAATTTTATTGAATAGAAATTGATTGCTAAAATCATGAAAAGTGAGGAATGAAGTTAGTAGGAAATCAGCATTATGGTAGTTTATTCTATTAATTCCAACACACCAATTTTCGCCAACACGACAACACAGAATGTTCTCTGATGTGTTGATTGGATTGGCATATCGACGGCAGCCAGACCTGATAACAGCGCTCACACTCACATTCCGGGACGACACATCACGGTACCATAGGACAGAAAGCTCTATGTTTATTCAGGATTTTTCCTAGCCATTTTAAATTGATAAATTATTTATTAATTTTTGAGAAAACATAACAACAGGTCAATGTAACTTACTGAGTGCGAGATCTACTGTTCACAGAACTACTAGTAGATGTACGTAGAGTGGGATGATTCGACCCCGTTACTGTGATTCTAAATGGGATTAATTACTCAGTGAGATTACTTCAAACAGGTACATATGCTTTGTTGACATCATTAACGAGTAGTAGTCTCCAGTTGCCTCTTCAATGCACCACTTTGGTTGTTGACATCCCAAACCTGCTGCCCGCATGAACAACTAAAATTATATCATAACATGATGAGATGTCTTAAATAAATACCACGTCCTGGATTTGTAAATAATCCAAGGGACTGGGACAAGAGTAAAATCTCTGGGTGGATTTGGTGAAAAAGAGAAAGAAGTAGTACACCGTTATGAAATGCATCTTTGAAGTTGTCAAAGGTGTTCGTAATATCATGTGAAAAAACTCTCAATTATTCCTGAAAAGTGGGTTAAGTAAAATATGAACATAACAGCTTTGGATTTTGGATAAATATTGTGTAAAAATCTCTTGCTCAACATAGTACTGGCATTCTATGAAGTCAAAAGACGAGGCTGGACTTCTATCTAGTTCACTTATTTTCTATTCACATGCGAACTAGAAGAGAGCTATCAAACAAACTCAATAATCAATCTATCAATCTTATTACAGAAAAATAAAGTTTGTAATTTATTGAGAATCAACATGTATTAACGATTTTCATATTGATGTTCTGATTAGAAACAATTCTACAAGATTTAGAAATCCACAAGTATAATTCATACTTTGCTGAGAAATAAATTCTATTCACTATATGTTACTGTGATGTCCTCGATCCTTTAAAGTCAATATTGTTTCCAATTTTCAAAAGTTATTCATTCCAAGCATCCAACTTCTTCAACATCCTTAGGCTTCAGGTTTTACTATTGTCACATCGTCGTGTATTATGACGGAATAATTGGAATTTAACATTTCTAATATTGTTCCCGGGAAATTTTTTCAAGAATGAAAGAATACACTCATCGATACAAATAGAGCCTTATACATTCCATACTGAAAAATCACGAACACCGATGAATGGAACGTTTATGGTCATGATTCTACAGACTTCAAAGTTTTCCATCTCCGTATCCACAAAGTAACTTCCATCCGCCTATTTCAATTGATTAGTAAGTTAATTCTACAACGACTACTTTGGCTGGAGACTTGAAGAACTGAGTTTTTATCATGAAGTTCAATAAGATCAAATATCTGTTCAATATATGAACAAATATACGAAAATATACATTCAATATAACTAGTAGTTCTGTGAACAGTAGACCTCGCGCAGTTATAAACAGCAGCCTCCTCTTATACTGTTCATCAGAGTAAATCCTGTCTGTATGTCGTGTCGGCGAGATATCGTTGTGAAAACGGCTAATGGCTGTTGGGGTTTGTGTATCAAAAATGCTAACATTGAAAGCTAATCTCCTTCAAGACATACTGTCAACAGGACAGCCCGAGTTCAAAGCAGAGAAAGTTCGAGAGACAATGCTATGTTATTTTAGTTATTAATTGCATGCGTTATTGCACGCAATCAATAGTTCATTTATTTATTTATTTATTCACAATGGAGACAATCGGTTCTCCCAAATATGTCTCCTTGATAATAAAATTGTACAGATACAAATGAAAAAAATAATGATAAAAATAATACGAACTTATGCAATAACAAATAATACAAACAACAAAAATACCACCTAATTCAAAAATGAAAAATTCTAAGATTTCAAATACTTATGAAAAAATTAAAAATAAAACAAATTGCAAAATTCCAAAACTTACAAAAAAATTTAATAATATAATAACAAATAATGAACGAAAATTTTATCAATAAATAACATTTATAACTGAACGACGTCCCAAACCATATTATGCACATCCACACTGATTCATCAACTATTTATTTGATCAGATCATGCATACACAAGATTTAATTATCATATAACGCTTTCCGGAATTTAGCGCGAGAAAACCAGAAGACATCTAGGCGCCCAGACAAGCATTTTTTACAAACACAGCTGCTGATTTTTTACCAAGTTGCATTTAATTGAGATATTGCATTGCATGCGTCATGGCATGCGTTTTTTAATCCACTAGACAGCTGATTTATGATGAATAATTCTATAGCCTGATTTTTACTCTAATATTGGCGTATGAAGGAGGCTCCTTTTCTCTTTATATTATCCTTGAAATGCAAAATTTCCAAAAACCTTGTATATACGTCGACGCGCAATTAAAAAAGGAACATACCTGTCAAATTTCATGAAAATCTATTACCGCGTTTCGCCGTAAATGCGCAACATATAAACATACAAACATTTAAACAATTAAACATTCAAGCATTTGAACATTCAAACAGTAAGAGAAATGCCTAACCGTCGACTTGAATCTTGGACCTCACTTCGCTCGGTCAATTATAAACAAGACACATCCATATTGATAACACCCAAACCGAAACTATCTTATATTGTTTTACAGGACAATTCAGTGATGAATTCGTCACGTTTATACTTAATTCCAGGAATACCTCTGAATTATTCCACAGAATTTTTTTGGTTTTTCCCAAACATTACCATCCACAATAAATGAGGTTTGAAAAAAGAAAGACGTTAATATGAGTCATCGGGTATGGCATGCATGTGAAAGTATGTGATTATACAGTATGGAACATGGAACTGTTGATTCCTCAGGGGGTGCGATGTTGGCTGTCAGGCAGGAAAAAGGCGGCCTAAATAAGGCATGCCGAGAATCAGTCGCCTTATTGAAGGTGTCTCCGGAGGAGGAGATGTGAAGCGAACTTTAAAAAGAAGAAAATATATGGGAACGAGCCGAGAATATGTGATGGGAAATGGATACGTTTCAGTATGCAGGTCGAAGCATACTGTCGCCTCAGATAACACTCTTCTCCTACATTTTGCTCTCTTTTTCTCATCCCAATCACCATTCTTCCTGTCTAAACTGTTGGTTCCACCCATGTGGATATGTGGTCTACCCTGAGCCTATTCCTCTCAGACATTGACATCCTTATCAGCCTGTAATGAGAATAATACTCGTACATCTATCTATGCACGGAAGGAAAAACCCGTGTACCCCATTTATCACCCCACTTCGATGTTTGTTGTACACCTTTCTCTCATATTGAGTCATCCTTATTAACATGTAATGAGAATGTGAGAGAAATGTCTATACCTGTCAGGAATAGGGGAAATAATTGTCAATGAGACTATCCCATGACGAGTGAATACGTATTCGAAAAACTTGTCATATGAATTATATTTCACAAACCTATCATTAATTTGTTCCAACCAAATAATGTTTATCCATCAATCGCGTGTGAAGGAAACTCGTTGTCATCATCATCTTCTTACGTTCAAGGATTATTGCCTTGGAACAAGCTATTTTCTATTCTGAGTCTATAAATTCACATTTTATACAGAACATTCTATAATACTTATAGAGTAGTTTTTTTTTCAATTTTTACGTGGCCTTACAATAATAGATTGATTTCTTCTTCTGGTTCATAATTGAATACCTGCTATGCTTATTAATATCAGCTATGCTTATTATAAGTTTACTTATAGCGAACCAGTAAGTTACAGATATGATTAGAATAGCTACAACCGATGAGAAAAGAAATGCGTGTGTTCGTGACGCATTAGTCTTGAAAAATGCATGGGTGGAAAAATAATGTAAACATGAGATTATTGGGATTTATAATTACTCATAAACTATTATTTTTTAAACATAATTTGTAAGTATTCTTCATTTGAAGCACTTTCAGCTTCCTAATGAAATATAGATACTGATAATACTTTCCGGTATAGTATTTTACTTATTCCTATAACAAGAAACCAATGAGTGAAGATTCTTTATGAGGCTGAATGTCAGACAACAAAATATTTATACAACTATTTCGTATAAATATCTGCTATTAACGGTAATATGAACAGCTAAAGGAGGAAATAACAATCGCGGAGCAAGGGTTGTGCAGTGACATAAAATGGAACATAAAAGTAATATTATGATAACAAGGGATAATGCATCCCTCCCAGAATCGATAGGGACAGCACCATTCTTCCAAAATTACATAGATGAGTGAAAAATAGCTTTCTTTATCTTTGTAACGAGTAGGCATCTGGACTAAAATGGAAAGTGGGGGAAAACTGCAAAGGGGTGACCTTGTTTGTGATAAAGACGCCCCTGGGAAGCGGAAGAAGATTAATTGCGTTCGGAAAGTAGTCTGGTCGCGTGCTGCCGTGATGACGTCACGTTGGTACAACTGTTTCCGGTTTACGGCTGTCGCCGCCAGGGGACGCTATTCCCGCGCTTTCCCGTCGCGGCCTGTCGCTTTGGAAAAGCGGGAAAGCGCATACTGTTACTCAAATAAACAGGAGAACTGCAGCCGCTAATACCGCAGTGCTGTGAAAACATCAGCATTCCTCAGCACGCTCAAATGTTTGTTTACCAACTAAGCAGTTACATGATATTATTCTGCCTAAAATTGCATATTAATCCTCATATACGCTACATATGGAATCAGCAATATGTGTGTGGGTGTGTATTATAATTAATTATAATTGGAAGAACAGTGATATTTTGCTCTTAACTGTAACTCCTGTTTATCATTGTTGTAGAAGTACTCTTCACTTCTGAAATAACGTAAATAAGCAATTCAGATTCGACTAGTGCTATGGAGGTGAATTTCAGGCTAATGCTGCTGTCATAGTGGGGATTTGTTTTGAAGTATGCATAATACATTCGTATTGGGCTTTGTTAGTGGATAGCCGTTTGCAAAATAGTTACATATCTAGATCAAGTTCTATTCAGACCTGGTAGATCACGAGTTCCGATGACGGAATGATTGGAATAGATTGAGAAGACTTTCTTATTCGACATGATGATGGAGTAACAGTTCTTTGTAGAGGACTTTCCTTATGATCATGAATATGAACTTGAACTTGAGGGCACAGTGATTGAGTGAGAGGCAACGGAAGTTGTCAATCACACTAAATTATCACAATGAATAGGCCAACGTTTCATGTGTCAAGCACTACCATCCCATGAAATGCATTCAAATCGAAGAACAGATCATTCAAACATTTGATCATTTGAACATTGTTTATATCGATGATAGATCAAATTGATTTGAATTGATTTTTTTCACTATTTGATCAATATTGATTTGGAGTTGGCCATTGTGGAAAATTTACTGAACATTCGATTTGCTCCGGTTAACTCTGATGTTTGACTAAATTTGATCTGAGAACATGGGACAACACTTCAGGTCTGGAGGAATTAGAATGAATTCATTTCAAACTCACCCGTTTTTCCACTAATAGGAAAATAAAAATTTTCTTACAATCATTTGCTACAGTATCTCAAAAAAACCCTTTTCTATTAAAATCCATAGTATAAAAATAAAACTCTAAGAATCTATAAAATAATTAAACTTCAAATATAGCACCTACAGGAATGATACACTAATATAATACTTGGATGTGGTACACTCCAACTTATTTCTAATCATAATTCTTATAAATTTCGATAATTCTCAAAACTTCTCTCTACATTTATCTCTTCTTGGTTATATTTCAATGGCCTGTTACAACTCAGAGGTATATCAGAAAAATATCAAGGAACATTCTTGTATAAGCTTTTATTTGGGTTTTCTCTGATCATTGCACCTTTATCCGCTAAGATATTGGTTTGAAAAAATATTTCTTTACAATTTTTATGATTTGTTTATCATTATTCACCTACATCATCTGAACTTCAAAAATAAGTACTTTCAATTAGTAGGCTACTTATGCATAAGACATAGAATCATAGGTTTTTCTTATAATATCCAACTAATAAATAGTAAATAGTAAAAAGGTTCATATTTTTCTATGGAAATTGTTGGAACACACATACATATTCATATTTTATACTGGAACAACTGATGAAATATGTAGAAAATCAGTATTAAATCGGATTTGCAAATCCATTCATTCCATTACTTCCAAAACAAGATTTATTCATCAATTTTATACGCTTTTTAATATAAAATTTGAGTAGAAGTCGAATTTTGACTATCTTGCGAATTGTGAGTCATTTTGTCAGGTGGAACAGTAAAACATAAATAACCTACGAGAGTTAATTGAGAAAAGTAATTCTTTGAAGAAAAATAAAATAAAAAAAATTCAACATTTGGAAAATTGCAGGTGTACCACACCCCAGAGCCGACAGTTTCCGTCGCTGTCTGAGCAGTAGCACACTGACAGTCAGTGCCAATGTAGCAAATGCATCAGAATGATGCAAATTGAAATCACATAGGTATGAAATATCCCAATACATTGTTTTAAAGGAGAGAGAACATGAATAAAAATGTCTAGGGTGTGGTACATCCCATTGATATATTTAAAGGTTGAATAGATGAATCGATTGGATTAGTCTTCAAGAGAAGATCAATTAAGTAGGAATTGAATTTCCGTTCCTACAAAAAGCTTCCTCCATGGTCCCTCGGCATGACCAAATTACCTGCATGTGGTGGATCTTTTATTCATGATAGTACAGTACTACCAGTTTGTAAACACTACTCCCGTTAGATTGGATCCAACTTTCCAGATACAATTAGAAATCACCTAATGCTATTTAGTTGTGACTTATTGATGACCAGCTTGCTGAGGAAACAGACTTCTGACGAGAAGTGCTTTCAACGAGCTCTCAATAGCCTACTAGCAAAGAAAAACTTCATTAACTTTGAAAGGCTACCGTCGAAAAAACAAGAAAACCTTTCCCCCGAAGAAACTCACGATTTCAACTCTGATTTGTTGTAGAATTTGGTTGTCTTCTTCATTCGACTCGGTTCTTTTCTTGTTTTTCAGACTGGGCAGCAAGTCCCTGAAGAAAAAGACGAGTGGTTTTGTTTCAGTGGAGTTCGATACTCTCGCTAACTTTTGTTGTTGAGTCGAGCGAATCTTTTCGAGAATCACCTTGGACATGGACTAGTCGGCACACGGCAGCAATGCATTCGTTCAGTTCGCAAGCGATAAAGAATTACAATATTATATTGTATTTATCATTGGAGCTATGAAGGAAACAAGGAAATATGGAGAGTACAGAATATAAAATATAAACTTGATTAATGGAATATATTTCCGATGCGAAACTTTTTTTGTTTCACAACATTTTCTGTAAAATGCAACAGTTAACACTCTATTTCATGAGGTTGATCCAAATCAGATCAGAATGGACAGAATCAAATTTTTCACTGCATAAAACATTGAAAAATGTTATAGTAACTTCAAAATGAAAATTGTATTCAATACAAACCAATGTAGTCGAATATATCATATCAAAGTAGAACCGTTACAAAAGTTTTCACACTGGGAACTCATCATAGGCTAGACCCTCAATTATGACAAGAGGTTGATGGCAAAAAATCACGCACTTGAAACTAAATGCTCAGTATAGAATCTGTTCTGAACAATCCTCAACAGAATAGAGACACTTTTCAATGAGTGATGTCATTATGAAAGGCTTGAAATGCCTCATTTACTATCGAATTGTTGATCTATTATTGATTAATAACCATGGTAATCATCAAAATCTTTATTGTAGAACATTTAAGCCTGATTCCAAATGATATAGACTATAATATCTATCGAAATGTCACTGGATTGTTTCACGATTAAAACTTGGTATAGTAATATTCAATTGACTCGTATTATCTATCCGGGACTATAATCTACTGCATATGCTTCAAATAATAGAGCCATCCACATGTCGGAGCACATTCTAAAACTTAACTGCTGGTTTTATATTGGCACTGAAAATATTATTAATTATTGTCTCTTTTCACTGATTATTATGTCAGTAATGAACGTACGTACATCTTTGGTTTGTTATATCTTTGAATCTTCTTAACCATAAACTCTGGCAATATCCAAAGTATATGACAAGATAATAGTGTACGTACCTCAACAGTGATCACCGCTAAGTCACAATCTTAATCATACCAGAAAATCTCTTTCACACGTAACTGTGATGAAGAACAACCTGAAAACCCTTGGCCCGGTTAGTAAGCAAAAAAGAGCAATGGTAAAAATGGCATCCCATCCAGAATTGTCTCCTTTTTTCATAATGAAATTATGTAAATCAGAATGTAATCAGTTGCAGGCGACTTTGAAAATCAAACTCAATCACCGCTGAGGAACGATGACGTCACGATCGGTCGTGCTTTGCATCACAAAGGTAGACCAGCTTCAGCGATCAATCTGTTCCCTGCTTCTGCATCAGCCAGTCATCCAACCATCACCTGCTACTACTCTCTCTCTCTCTCTCTCTCACCTCCCAATGACAATCGATATGCATTCTTGCACTGCAATATCAGGATGATGTATTAAAAAAAAATAAATGGATAATCTATTTGTAGGTATGACATGAATTTCTTCAACAGCCTCAGTGGTCCTCAATGATCAGCTTAGAAGACTGACGAAGCTCCCCAGTAGGAACGAAATGCATCCAAATTTGCACTTCAGTAAATTATTTTTTTACTCAAAAATACATGCCCTATTTTCAATATAGGCCTAGATTTTATCAATTGTTTCGTCATGGTGACAATATCGATTTCAATGGATAAGAATAGAGTTGAATGAATAAAAAGAATAGACATTTTCTTTATTTGTTGACGAAACGGAGTTTGGACAGTGATGAATACAGTGAAGATTCAGATTCAAATTCCTTTATTCATGTGTTTAACAAAACATAATTCAACTTACGTTCTAGCGTTAGAAATAAATACCAGTAGCGGTAAAATAACATGGTGAATCATATTGAACTGATGAATTCTACAATAATATTGAGCAAGAAAAATGATGAAATATGCAAAAGTTAAAGTACTACTGTAATGTTTTCACATGAAACGGTGAAGTTTGGACCTTATGAAGTCCATTCTCAGAGAGGGTATCAAGGATACCCTTCCCTTTAGCACTTAACCGTAGAAAAAGAAAGTTTAAAATTCAAACGAAATATTATGTTTAAGTAAAAACCGAATCATAGAAACGATAAATCATTCAGAGTTGAATCAATTAACAGGAAAGAGTAAATAATAATAAGGATAAAAATAAAGAAAAAGTTAATTCCCAATAATTAGAAAATCGATATGATATAATAATAAGTGGAATAATGAGGAAGTGAACGTTATTATTAGAAAAGAGATTTGTAGATTCAAATCCAAAAATAATGTTAATAGGAAAGGGAAATTATTGTACAAAAGAGAATAGTCTATGTGAATAACAAGATAATATGATTATGGAAGTTCATGAAGAAATAATAATAATTCTAATTAGGGAAATTATAATACAAGAGTGAGGGGAAGGGATATAGAATAAGTTTGCCAAGTTCCGTTCAATCTAATAGAATCTATAAAGATTAAGTTATTAACATTTTGTTAATAACTTTGGTGTAAACGCAGCTTTATCAACTGATTTCTGTAACTTATATCTACGAATAGATACTTTTCATCTGGCTGAGTTTGACTGATTGTCTTGGGGTGGTACTTGAATGAAAGTGGAATGAGAGATATCTTTGTTGAATTTGAAATATTTGGAGAGAATACTGTTGGAAATCTATTGAGGGGAGATCAGTATAATTAAGGTGTGAGAGCAAGCAATCAATTCAATGAAACAACTACAAGGACTCATGAACGGTTCAAATATGAGAGATTGTCAAAGTATATTTGAAAGAAGTCAGGAGCTATTTGTGGAGTTTTTTTAGAATCAAAATCAATGACTACTTGAAATTTATGACTGATTATTGTAACATAGTTTAAATTATCTTAAATTGTATTCATGCTCATAAGGAAGGACTCTGGTATTGCACATAGAAACTGTACGAGAAAAGATCCCATACTTTTTTCATTCAATCACACAAACTATGTTATAAAGTCTGTGTTATATCTAGAAAATATAAAAAAATACCCATAGAAGTAGAAAATAATTTCCAATAAGGAAACATTAACTCTATACAGTCAATACATTGACTCTCTGTCAAATGAAACCTTGAAAATTTAATAAATGTGACAACCGATCATGCTTTGGAGCAAACCCTCATTCGATCATCCAAAACTGAGTGATTGGAATAGCTAGTTCTTCAAAGGCTTTCCTAAAATGGCTGCTACTATATAAATAAATCTTCCATCAAAGATATTCTGTTCAAGTATGTTGACATCATTATGGATATCACTGGAGATTGTGAAGAAAGTCATCTAATGAAGTAAAACAAGAATAATGAGAGATGAGAATGATTTCCAGAAGCATAATCTTCTCAAGAGAACATAACATTTTTCTTCAAGACTCTGATGGACAACAGAATCTGCATAATGTTATCAATGGTCTGGAAGCAAGTGAAGAAGTGTGTGATTCTCTTTTGAACGTATAGAAAGAAATAGTTATTCGGTCTCCAACGATTTTTATCTGAACATAGTTGTGGCAAATTGTAAAAGTGTATTCTCACTTATAAAATGAAACAGAGTTCTTTCATTCTCCACGATGCAATCAAACAAAATCCTAGTCTTAGTTAATTCTAGAACAAAAAGATCTGATCTCTGTATTTTTACTAGGTAGCTGTTTAAAGATAATTCAGCATTGAAGTTTTAGTGCAGCATGCATTTCTACAATAACCGCAATCTCTGTCAACATCTGATGGATATTTGAAAAAAACTCTTAATCTCACTTGGCCCATGAAATTGTAAGTGAAACTAGTTGTGGATTTGACTAAATCCCTAAATATCGTTGACAAATTCGCATAATGATGACATGGCTCTCCTGAATTCAACTCCTACTTCACTTTTCAAAACTTCAATACGCTGCAAGATTATGGAAACTTTGTGATGAGAAGAGTTATGAAAATTCTCAATAAAGATGGAGTGATACAGGTGGACATAGCTTTTCATGTCTATGGTCTAAAATCAAACAAAGGTAGTGAACATATTAGAAGCAGCAGAGTAAAAGAATCACTCCAATAATATGCTCTCCAAACCATCGAGACTTGATTTCTAAATCTGTGGCAGAGATTTATTAATGTGACATGCAAGAATCTATAAAGGAATAATCCATACGTTAGCTACGTGCAGGAATACATACATTCATTCATTCATTTGTGGATAAAATTACAAATCATATAAATATGTTTGGGAAAGAATAACAGGCATGGCCCAAAACTATTCGAATCCCAAATTTTGATACTGAATAACTTATTACCATTTCAAAACAGTCTGAACGGGAATACCATAATGAATGAATCAATCAAAAGTTAGTGAAATATCATTATAATAATACTGTTAGAAATAATATGAATGAATATTTAAATTTTCATTTCATTTTGATTTGACACATAGCTATTATTATATTGGATATAATTTCTCAAAAGTTCACGACAAACTGAAGATTCACGAAAGATTAACATTTTCATACTAAACATAATCATTATGATAATGAATGAATGATGAATTCCATTTCCACCATGAAGGACTAAGAAATTCCACAAATATTTCTTGGAAATTAACTGACCACTATATCAAGTAAGCGTGGCCAGTGTGCAATTATTTAAATTATAATATAATTTAGCCTGCAGCGCATCACAATAAATTAATTTGAGATAAAAACAATGGAACATAAACATATATAAATATTATCTTTATTCTATCCTAATATATTTCTTGAAACCCAAGTTTCGTTTATTTCAAACAGTCATTTCTTAGTTTCCTTGCAGAATGAGATGAAGTTTGTAATTTTGACCATAATTAGTATATTATGATGAGAATTATCAATTATTAAGGCTTGAGAGTTGAAAAATCGTGTTCAGCGACCGAAAATACATAAGATAGCGTTCCTGAAATACATAATTTGAATGCGATAGACAGGCCATTACGCGCATTAATATGGGGGAGGACCGCGCCGCAGCGTAACAGTGCTACTTATCCCCCTCCCACCGCCGCATCTATGATCGTAACCCCCAAACTATATATATCATTGGATTCAGCAAGAAACGGCCTACAACGTTTATTGGGAGCCTTTTCCTCTAAATCGGCTAATTACTTGAATATTCGAGAAATAACAAAAAGTCCATAATAAAAAAATACATTTTTCGAGATATTTTATTTTTTTACGGAAAAACTATGCGGTTTATCGCAAAAATGTATAGGACCACATTGAAAGCCAGTTATGTGTACATGATATTGAGAAAAAATTAAAAGCTGTACTATGAATAGTAACTGCAGGACAGGCGATTTTATAAACGCGCGTTTTTTACAACTTACCCCCCTCCCCCCCAAGCTGTCGACCACCCTGGGACGTGACGACATCGAGTTTCATATACACTAAAGACCCCCTAACAATAATCCGAAGTCAAATTCTCTGCCTCTCTCATGTATGCTCAATGTAAGCCAGCGCCTGGACTAAGAGTTGAATCAATTAACAGGAAAGAGTAAATAATAATAAGGATAAAAAAAAAAATAAAAAGTTAATTCCCAATAATTAGAAAATCGATATGATATAATAATAAGTGGAATAATGAGGAAGTGGAAGTTATTATTAGAAAAGAGATTTGTAGATTTAAATC
>NC_052505.1:34096283-34129583 GCF_014356525.2 Nilaparvata lugens | reverse complement strand
TGAAAGTATGTGATTATACAGTATGGAACATGGAACTGTTGATTCCTCAGGGGTGCGATGTTGGCTGTCAGGCAGGAAAAAGGCGGCCTAAATAAGGCATGCCGAGAATCAGTCGCCTTATTGAAGGTGTCTCCGGAGGAGGAGATGTGAAGCGAACTTTAAAAAGAAGAAAATATATGGGAACGAGCCGAGAATATGTGATGGGAAATGGATACGTTTCAGTATGCAGGTCGAAGCATACTGTCGCCTCAGATAACACTCTTCTCCTACATTTTGCTCTCTTTTTCTCATCCCAATCACCATTCTTCCTGTCTAAACTGTTGGTTCCACCCATGTGGATATGTGGTCTACCCTGAGCCTATTCCTCTCAGACATTGACATCCTTATCAGCCTGTAATGAGAATAATACTCGTACATCTATCTATGCACGGAAGGAAAACCCGTGTACCCCATTTATCACCCCACTTCGATGTTTGTTGTACACCTTTCTCTCATATTGAGTCATCCTTATTAACATGTAATGAGAATGTGAGAGAAATGTCTATACCTGTCAGGAATAGGGGAAATAATTGTCAATGAGACTATCCCATGACGAGTGAATACGTATTCGAAAAACTTGTCATATGAATTATATTTCACAAACCTATCATTAATTTGTTCCAACCAAATAATGTTTATCCATCAATCGCGTGTGAAGGAAACTCGTTGTCATCATCATCTTCTTACGTTCAAGGATTATTGCCTTGGAACAAGCTATTTTCTATTCTGAGTCTATAAATTCACATTTTATACAGAACATTCTATAATACTTATAGAGTAGTTTTTTTTTCAATTTTTACGTGGCCTTACAATAATAGATTGATTTCTTCTTCTGGTTCATAATTGAATACCTGCTATGCTTATTAATATCAGCTATGCTTATTATAAGTTTACTTATAGCGAACCAGTAAGTTACAGATATGATTAGAATAGCTACAACCGATGAGAAAAGAAATGCGTGTGTTCGTGACGCATTAGTCTTGAAAAATGCATGGGTGGAAAAATAATGTAAACATGAGATTATTGGGATTTATAATTACTCATAAACTATTATTTTTAAACATAATTTGTAAGTATTCTTCATTTGAAGCACTTTCAGCTTCCTAATGAAATATAGATACTGATAATACTTTCCGGTATAGTATTTTACTTATTCCTATAACAAGAAACCAATGAGTGAAGATTCTTTATGAGGCTGAATGTCAGACAACAAAATATTTATACAACTATTTCGTATAAATATCTGCTATTAACGGTAATATGAACAGCTAAAGGAGGAAATAACAATCGCGGAGCAAGGGTTGTGCAGTGACATAAAATGGAACATAAAAGTAATATTATGATAACAAGGGATAATGCATCCCTCCCAGAATCGATAGGGACAGCACCATTCTTCCAAAATTACATAGATGAGTGAAAAATAGCTTTCTTTATCTTTGTAACGAGTAGGCATCTGGACTAAAATGGAAAGTGGGGAAAACTGCAAAGGGGTGACCTTGTTTGTGATAAAGACGCCCCTGGGAAGCGGAAGAAGATTAATTGCGTTCGGAAAGTAGTCTGGTCGCGTGCTGCCGTGATGACGTCACGTTGGTACAACTGTTTCCGGTTTACGGCTGTCGCCGCCAGGGGACGCTATTCCCGCGCTTTCCCGTCGCGGCCTGTCGCTTTGGAAAAGCGGGAAAGCGCATACTGTTACTCAAATAAACAGGAGAACTGCAGCCGCTAATACCGCAGTGCTGTGAAAACATCAGCATTCCTCAGCACGCTCAAATGTTTGTTTACCAACTAAGCAGTTACATGATATTATTCTGCCTAAAATTGCATATTAATCCTCATATACGCTACATATGGAATCAGCAATATGTGTGTGGGTGTGTATTATAATTAATTATAATTGGAAGAACAGTGATATTTTGCTCTTAACTGTAACTCCTGTTTATCATTGTTGTAGAAGTACTCTTCACTTCTGAAATAACGTAAATAAGCAATTCAGATTCGATTAGTGCTATGGAGGTGAATTTCAGGCTAATGCTGCTGTCATAGTGGGGATTTGTTTTGAAGTATGCATAATACATTCGTATTGGGCTTTGTTAGTGGATAGCCGTTTGCAAAATAGTTACATATCTAGATCAAGTTCTATTCAGACCTGGTAGATCACGAGTTCCGATGACGGAATGATTGGAATAGATTGAGAAGACTTTCTTATTCGACATGATGATGGAGTAACAGTTCTTTGTAGAGGACTTTCCTTATGATCATGAATATGAACTTGAACTTGAGGGCACAGTGATTGAGTGAGAGGCAACGGAAGTTGTCAATCACACTAAATTATCACAATGAATAGGCCAACGTTTCATGTGTCAAGCACTACCATCCCATGAAATGCATTCAAATCGAAGAACAGATCATTCAAACATTTGATCATTTGAACATTGTTTATATCGATGATAGATCAAATTGATTTGAATTGATTTTTTTCACTATTTGATCAATATTGATTTGGAGTTGGCCATTGTGGAAAATTTACTGAACATTCGATTTGCTCCGGTTAACTCTGATGTTTGACTAAATTTGATCTGAGAACATGGGACAACACTTCAGGTCTGGAGGAATTAGAATGAATTCATTTCAAACTCACCCGTTTTTCCACTAATAGGAAAATAAAAATTTTCTTACAATCATTTGCTACAGTATCTCAAAAAAACCCTTTTCTATTAAAATCCATAGTATAAAAATAAAACTCTAAGAATCTATAAAATAATTAAACTTCAAATATAGCACCTACAGGAATGATACACTAATATAATACTGGGATGTGGTACACTCCAACTTATTTCTAATCATAATTCTTATAAATTTCGATAATTTTCAAAACTTCTCTCTACATTTATCTCTTCTTGGTTATATTTCAATGGCCTGTTACAACTCAAAGGTATATCAGAAAAATATCAAGGAACATTCTTGTATAAGTTTTTACTTGGGTTTTCTCTGATCATTGCACCTTTATCCGCTAAGATATTGGTTTGAAAAAAATATTTCTTTACAATTTTTATGATTTGTTTATCATTATTCACCTACATCATCTGAACTTCAAAAATAAGTACTTTCAATTAGTAGGCTACTTATGCATAAGACATAGAATCATAGGTTTTTCTTATAATATCCAACTAATAAATAGTAAATAGTAAAAAGGTTCATATTTTTCTATGGAAATTGTTGGAACACACATACATATTCATATTTTATACTGGAACAACTGATGAAATATGTAGAAAATCAGTATTAAATCGGATTTGCAAATCCATTCATTCCATTACTTCCAAAACAAGATTTATTCATCAATTTTATACGCTTTTTAATATAAAATTTGAGTAGAAGTCGAATTTTGACTATCTTGCGAATTGTGAGTCATTTTGTCAGGTGGAACAGTAAAACATAAATAACCTACGAGAGTTAATTGAGAAAAGTAATTCTTTGAAGAAAAATAAAATAAAAAAAAATTCAACATTTGGAAAATTGCAGGTGTACCACACCCCAGAGCCGACAGTTTCCGTCGCTGTCTGAGCAGTAGCACACTGACAGTCAGTGCCAATGTAGCAAATGCATCAGAATGATGCAAATTGAAATCACATAGGTATGAAATATCCCAATACATTGTTTTAAAGGAGAGAGAACATGAATAAAAATGTCTAGGGTGTGGTACATCCCATTGATATATTTAAAGGTTGAATAGATGAATCGATTGGATTAGTCTTCAAGAGAAGATCAATTAAGTAGGAATTGAATTTCCGTTCCTACAAAAAGCTTCCTCCATGGTCCCTCGGCATGACCAAATTACCTGCATGTGGTGGATCTTTTATTCATGATAGTACAGTACTACCAGTTTGTAAACACTACTCCCGTTAGATTGGATCCAACTTTCCAGATACAATTAGAAATCACCTAATGCTATTTAGTTGTGACTTATTGATGACCAGCTTGCTGAGGAAACAGACTTCTGACGAGAAGTGCTTTCAACGAGCTCTCAATAGCCTACTAGCAAAGAAAAACTTCATTAACTTTGAAAGGCTACCGTCGAAAAAACAAGAAAACCTTTCCCCCGAAGAAACTCACGATTTCAACTCTGATTTGTTGTAGAATTTGGTTGTCTTCTTCATTCGACTCGGTTCTTTTCTTGTTTTTCAGACTGGGCAGCAAGTCCCTGAAGAAAAAGACGAGTGGTTTTGTTTCAGTGGAGTTCGATACTCTCGCTAACTTTTGTTGTTGAGTCGAGCGAATCTTTTCGAGAATCACCTTGGACATGGACTAGTCGGCACACGGCAGCAATGCATTCGTTCAGTTCGCAAGCGATAAAGAATTACAATATTATATTGTATTTATCATTGGAGCTATGAAGGAAACAAGGAAATATGGAGAGTACAGAATATAAAATATAAACTTGATTAATGGAATATATTTCCGATGCGAAACTTTTTTTGTTTCACAACATTTTCTGTAAAATGCAACAGTTAACACTCTATTTCATGAGGTTGATCCAAATCAGATCAGAATGGACAGAATCAAATTTTTCACTGCATAAAACATTGAAAAATGTTATAGTAACTTCAAAATGAAAAATTGTATTCAATACAAACCAATGTAGTCGAATATATCATATCAAAGTAGAACCGTTACAAAAGTTTTCACACTGGGAACTCATCATAGGCTAGACCCTCAATTATGACAAGAGGTTGATGGCAAAAAATCACGCACTTGAAACTAAATGCTCAGTATAGAATCTGTTCTGAACAATCCTCAACAGAATAGAGACACTTTTCAATGAGTGATGTCATTATGAAAGGCTTGAAATGCCTCATTTACTATCGAATTGTTGATCTATTATTGATTAATAACCATGGTAATCATCAAAATCTTTATTGTAGAACATTTAAGCCTGATTCCAAATGATATGAGACTATAATATCTATCGAAATGTCACTGGATTGTTTCACGATTAAAACTTGGTATAGTAATATTCAATTGACTCGTATTATCTATCCGGGACTATAATCTACTGCATATGCTTCAAATAATAGAGCCATCCACATGTCGGAGCACATTCTAAAACTTAACTGCTGGTTTTATATTGGCACTGAAAATATTATTAATTATTGTCTCTTTTCACTGATTATTATGTCAGTAATGAACGTACGTACAATCTTTGGTTTGTTATATCTTTGAATCTTCTTAACCATAAACTCTGGCAATATCCAAAGTATATGACAAGATAATAGTGTACGTACCTCAACAGTGATCACCGCTAAGTCACAATCTTAATCATACCAGAAAATCTCTTTCACACGTAACTGTGATGAAGAACAACCTGAAAACCCTTGGCCCGGTTAGTAAGCAAAAAAGAGCAATGGTAAAAATGGCATCCCATCCAGAATTGTCTCCTTTTTTCATAATGAAATTATGTAAATCAGAATGTAATCAGTTGCAGGCGACTTTGAAAATCAAACTCAATCACCGCTGAGGAACGATGACGTCACGATCGGTCGTGCTTTGCATCACAAAGGTAGACCAGCTTCAGCGATCAATCTGTTCCCTGCTTCTGCATCAGCCAGTCATCCAACCATCACCTGCTACTACTCTCTCTCTCTCTCTCTCTCACCTCCCAATGACAATCGATATGCATTCTTGCACTGCAATATCAGGATGATGTATTAAAAAAAAATAAATGGATAATCTATTTGTAGGTATGACATGAATTTCTTCAACAGCCTCAGTGGTCCTCAATGATCAGCTTAGAAGACTGACGAAGCTCCCCAGTAGGAACGAAATGCATCCAAATTTGCACTTCAGTAAATTATTTTTTTACTCAAAAATACATGCCCTATTTTCAATATAGGCCTAGATTTTATCAATTTTTCGTCATGGTGACAATATCGATTTCAATGGATAAGAATAGAGTTGAATGAATAAAAAGAATAGACATTTTCTTTATTTGTTGACGAAACGGAGTTTGGACAGTGATGAATACAGTGAAGACTCAGATTCAAATTCCTTTATTCATGTGTTTAACAAAACATAATTCAACTTACGTTCTAGCGTTAGAAATAAATAAATACCAGTAGCGGTAAAATAACATGGTGAATCATATTGAACTGATGAATTCTACAATAATATTGAGCAAGAAAAATGATGAAATATGCAAAAGTTGAAGTACTACTGTAATGTTTTCACATGAAACGGTGAAGTTTGGACCTTATGAAGTCCATTCTCAGAGAGGGTATCAAGGATACCCTTCCCTTTAGCACTTAACCGTAGAAAAAAAAGTTTAAAATTCAAACGAAATATTATGTTTAAGTAAAAACCGAATCATAGAAACGATAAATCATTCAGATTTATATATTCATATTTATATATTCAGATTTATATTTTCATTCAGATAGTCCAGGCGCTGGCTTACATTGAGCATACATGAGAGAGGCAGAGAATTTGACTTCGGATTATTGTTAGGGGGTCTTTAGTGTATATGAAACTCGATGTCGTCACGTCCCAGGGTGGTCGACAGCTTGGGGGGGAGGGGGGTAAGTTGTAAAAAACGCGCGTTTATAAAATCGCTTGTCCTGCAGTTACTATTCATAGTACAGCTTTTAATTTTTTCTCAATATCATGTACACATAACTGGCTTTCAATGTGGTCCTATACATTTTTGCAATAAACCGCATAGTTTTTCCGTAAAAAAATAAAATATCTCGAAAAATGTATTTTTTTATTATGGACTTTTTGTTATTTCTCGAATATTCAAGTAATTAGCCGACTTAGAGGAAAAGGCTCTCAATAAACGTTGTAGGCCGTTTCTTGCTGAATCCAATGATATATATAGTTTGGGGGTTACGATCATAGATGCGGCGGTGGGAGGGGGATAAGTAGCACTGTTACGCTGCGGCGCGGTCCTCCCCCATGATTAATGCGCGTAATGGCCTGTCTATCGCATCGCTCCTACTAGTCTATGCATTCAAATTATGTATTACAGGAACGCTATCTTATGTATTTTCGGTCGCTGAACACGATTTTTCAACTCTCAAGCCTTAATAATTGATAATTCTCATCATAATATACTAATTATGGTCAAAATTACAAACTTCATCTCATTATCATTATTTATGTTTACATTGTAATGATAAACCATCCTGTTAGGAATCCTATATGTGTTTCTCAGTCGATCAAAAACTGATATTCCATTAAGAGAGAATAATTATTCGATTTAGTTCAATGATCACTTTGGAATTGCGAAAGTCAAGTAATGGAGTAAGTTAAACAAATAATATAGGCTACCCCATTTATAGAGCACCGTGTAACAGGAGTAAAATATTTTCTTAATATAAATTTACAGTTGAAGCACAAATAATGCCAATTACTCCCATGTGATATGACTAAATATTTGATTACAAAGGAAATACAACTCTAAAGCTGCGTTTACACCAAAGTTATTAAGAAGATGTTAATATAACTTAATCTGTATAGATTCTATTAGATTGAACATAACTTATCATACATATGATGGACATATGTGCTTGTCAAGTTCCGTTCAATCTAATAGAATCTATAAAGATTAAGTTTTTAACATTTTGTTAATAACTTTGGTGTAAACGCAGCTTTATCAACTGATTTCTGTAACTTATATCTACGAATAGATACTTTTCATCTGGCTGAGTTTGACTGATTGTCTTGGGGTGGTACTTGAATGAAAGTGGAATGAGAGATATCTTTGTTGAATTTGAAATATTTGGAGAGAATTCTGTTGGAAATCTATTGAGGGGAGATCAGTATAATTAAGGTGTGAGAGCAAGCAATCAATTCAATGAAACAACTACAAGGACTCATGAACGTTTCAAATATGAGAGATTGTCAAAGTATATTTGAAAGAAGTCAGGAGCTATTTGTGGAGTTTTTTTAGAATCAAAATCAATGACTACTTGAAATTTATGACTGATTATTGTAACATAGTTTAAATTATCTTAAATTGTATTCATGCTCATAAGGAAGGACTCTGGTATTGCACATAGAAACTGTAAGAGAAAAGATCCCATACTTTTTTCATTCAATCACACAAACTATGTTATAAAGTCTGTGTTATATCTAGAAAATATAAAAAAATACCCATAGAAGTAGAAAATAATTTCCAATAAGGAAACATTAACTCTATACAGTCAATACATTGACTCTCTGTCAAATGAAACCTTGAAAATTTAATAAATGTGACAACCGATCATGCTTTGGAGCAAACCCTCATTCGATCATCCAAAACTGAGTGATTGGAATAGCTAGTTCTTCAAAGGCTTTCCTAAAATGGCTGCTACTATATAAATAAATCTTCCATCAAAGATATTCTGTTCAAGTATGTTGACATCATTATGGATATCACTGGAGATTGTGAAGAAAGTCATCTAATGAAGTAAAACAAGAATAATGAGAGATGAGAATGATTTCCAGAAGCATAATCTTCTCAAGAGAACATAACATTTTTCTTCAAGACTCTGATGGACAACAGAATCTGCATAATGTTATCAATGGTCTGGAAGCAAGTGAAGAAGTGTGTGATTCTCTTTTGAACGTATAGAAAGAAATAGTTATTCGGTCTCCAACGATTTTTATCTGAACATAGTTGTGGCAAATTGTAAAAGTGTATTCTCACTTATAAAATGAAACAGAGTTCTTTCATTCTCCACGATGCAATCAAACAAAAATCCTAGTCTTAGTTAATTCTAGAACAAAAAGATCTGATCTCTGTATTTTTACTAGGTAGCTGTTTAAAGATAATTCAGCATTGAAGTTTTAGTGCAGCATGCATTTCTACAATAACCGCAATCTCTGTCAACATCTGATGGATATTTGAAAAAAACTCTTAATCTCACTTGGCCCATGAAATTGTAAGTGAAACTAGTTGTGGATTTGACTAAATCCCTAAATATCGTTGACAAATTCGCATAATGATGACATGGCTCTCCTGAATTCAACTCCTACTTCACTTTTCAAAACTTCAATACGCTGCAAGATTATGGAAACTTTGTGATGAGAAGAGTTATGAAAATTCTCAATAAAGATGGAGTGATACAGGTGGACATAGCTTTTCATGTCTATGGTCTAAAATCAAACAAAGGTAGTGAACATATTAGAAGCAGCAGAGTAAAAGAATCACTCCAATAATATGCTCTCCAAACCATCGAGACTTGATTTCTAAATCTGTGGCAGAGATTTATTAATGTGACATGCAAGAATCTATAAAGGAATAATCCATACGTTAGCTACGTGCAGGAATACATACATTCATTCATTCATTTGTGGATAAAATTACAAATCATATAAATATGTTTGGGAAAGAATAACAGGCATGGCCCAAAACTATTCGAATCCCAAATTTTGATACTGAATAACTTATTACCATTTCAAAACAGTCTGAACGGGAATACCATAATGGATGAATCAATCAAAAGTTAGTGAAATATCATTATAATAATACTGTTAGAAGTAATATGAATGAATATTTAATTTTCATTTCATTTTGATTTGACACATATCTATTATTATATTGGATATAATTTCTCAAAAGTTCACGACAAACTGAAGATTCACGAAAGATTAACATTTTCATACTAAACATAATCATTATGATAATGAATGAATGATGAATTCCATTTCCACCATGAAGAACTAAGAAATTCCACAAATATTTCTTGGAAATTAACTGACCACTATATCAAGTAAGCGTGGCCAGTGTGCAATTATTTAAATTATAATATAATTTAGCCTGCAGCGCATCACAATAAATTAATTTGAGATAAAAACAATGGAACATAAACATATATAAATATTATCTTTATTCTATCCTAATATATTTCTTGAAACCCAAGTTTCGTTTATTTCAAACAGTCATTTCTTAGTTTCCTTGCAGAATGAGATGAAGTTTGTAATTTTGACCATAATTAGTATATTATGATGAGAATTATCAATTATTAAGGCTTGAGAGTTGAAAAATCGTGTTCAGCGACCGAAAATACATAAGATAGCGTTCCTGAAATACATAATTTGAATGCGATAGACAGGCCATTATGCGCATTAATATGGGGGAGGACCGCGCCGCAGTGTAACAGTGCTACTTATCCCCCTCCCACCGCCGCATCTATGATCGTAACCCCCAAACTATATATATCATTGGATTCAGCAAGTAACGGCCTACAACGTTTATTGGGAGCCTTTTCCTCTAAATCGGCTAATTACTTGAATATTCGAGAAATAACAAAAAGTCCATAATAAAAAAATACATTTTTCGAGATATTTTATTTTTTTACGGAAAAACTATGCGGTTTATCGCAAAAATGTATAGGACCACATTGAAAGCCAGTTATGTGTACATGATATTGAGAAAAAATTAAAAGCTGTACTATGAATAGTAACTGCAGGACAGGCGATTTTATAAACGCTCGTTTTTTACAACTTACCCCCCTCCCCCCCAAGCTGTCGACCACCCTGGGACGTGACGACATCGAGTTACATATACACTAAAGACCCCCTAACAATAATCCGAAGTCAAATTCTCTGCCTCTCTCATGTATGCTCAATGTAAGCCAGCGCCTGGACTAAGAGTTGAATCAATTAACAGGAAAGAGTAAATAATAATAAGGATAAAAAAAAAAGAAAAAGTTAATTCCCAATAATTAGAAAATTGATATGATATAATAATAAGTGGAATAATGAGGAAGTGGAAGTTATTATTAGAAAAGAGATTTGTAGATTTAAATCCAAAAATAATGTTAATAAGAAAGGGAAATTATTGTACAAAAGAGAATAGTCTATGTGAATAACAAGATAATATGATTATGGAAGTTCATGAAGAAATAATAATAGTTCTAATTAGGGAAATTATAATACAAGAGTGAGGGGAAGGGATATAGAATAAGGATGCTAAGATCCACTCGAGGAAGAGATTGAATAAGAAACAATCTTAAATGTAGCCTATACACATTTTTTATGCTAAATTTACATGAATGAAATGAAAAAGAGAAAACCCATCATTTATACTTGGGAGTGGAGGGAAATGATTATAAAGGATAAGGATAGAGATTAAGGAAGGTTTAATTTGAATGTCATGCTTCTGTAGGGTTAGACAGTTTCAGCCAATTTTTTCTAAAAGATAATGTCTCAATGTACGGGTGAAGCCCGCTCGACTCTCTACGGACCTAATTAGATTTGGGAGTGCATTCCATGCTCGAAGGAAGGATTATGTATTAATAGTTGTTCGACGAAGGAAGGATTATGTATAAATAGTTTGTAACGTTATTTCTGTCAATAACGAGTTGCCCTGCTTGGCTGCAGTCGGTAGAGCATGAATAACAAAATATATAACCCTTATTGTGGTTCTCAGAATAATAATAACAATACCAATTTCTTATTGGCTCGCCCAGGAGCTCCCGCAGTTCTCTGCTCTTGCCGGTTACTGACATCGGCTGCTCCAACAGTCCACAATTTCTGTGACTGATTTGTCGAATTCCGCAAATACAGATGCGAGAATTTGCGCTGCTGCATCTTAAGGCTATAATTTTGAGATTCTTAAAATCGTATTCAATGATACTGGATAATTTATATAAATCTCTGGAACTTATTATTTCCAAAGACTTGATAATCAATGCTGTATATCGCTGTCTAAACCAACTTATTCGGTGAAGAATATAGTCGGATAGTAATCTTATTAATATTCCAATACTGGTAACTGAATAGATTATAACGAGATTGGTCATGCATGAAGATTGGGAAACAAATAAAGGATATACCATAAAAATTGATACAAATATATTACACAAAATATCAACGAATAAATAAATATATATAGAGCAGCAAGTAAAAGAGTAAAAATAAGAAAATATTATATATATATATATATATATATATATATATATATATATCAAAAAAATATCACAGATTAGCTCACTTATTAGGTTTTTGCTTTTAGCACGAAAAATTACCATGTGCTTCTTAAATCATCAATCATATGCATTTAGATTATGCAGCTCAGTTTGTTATCGACTTGCTGTTGCTTGTCGAAATAAATCTCATATACCTTCTTCCCAAATTAATATAAATAATTAATTAATAAATCATAAATCTCAAATATATTAATATATATATATATATATATATATATATATAATATATATATATATATTATATATATATATATATCTCCGGGCTAAAGGTTCAGCCTCTGATGGAAATTAGATAAATCAATTTATCCAGTGAACATGAGCTTCATTTATATCTTTATAATTTACTAATAAAATTAATGATCGAGTGAGCATATATATTATAACTTTAAATTTAAATATTTATTTCATCTGTGCATACTTAGACATGTAAATCTGATATATAGTTCTCAATTAGTAAAATCGTTTTTGTATGTCTCAAGACTTGCGCAAGTTTGATATTAATTTCAATATTTGTATAACCTTTCAACGAGGTAGCTTTTTAAATCTTGTTTCACTCGAAGCACTGAGGGCGCCCTAGATCTATATATTTCTTGTTAACTATCACTCACGTGCCGAAATTCATAAGATGATGATGGCGATCCGAATTTCCCGTCATCTTGGGTTTTCTGGTGGCCGAAGTCGTCCTCTCCAAGGGAATAAATGAATATCTGTATGACTTACACCTTAATATGGCCTCACTAAGTCTTATTAAAATTATTTATTGAATTCAAACTTAAATCTTTCAAACGTACAATTATTATTAACAAAAAAGAGACTTGTGCTCTATAAAATCAGTGGCGTTCCATGGTGACATCTGGCAAGCAAGTGGGCTCTGATCTACCCCTATTCTCTATGATCATACTTCCGTATTCCAAATTTGCATATTATTCAAATATTCAACTACTATGCAATTGTATAATCAAATAGTCTTTGTCAATCTGCTAGGCTATTACCTATATCTTATGTGTTATATTTTATAATTACTCAGATTACATCCGGTACATGAACTGAGTAGTGATAACTTACAAATTCTTATCATTTATATAAATTTGGATGGTTATTTTTGAATCGACTCGTTATTACCGCCAATCAGCCACTGCAATTTGATTGGCTCATCTAAAAATTACAAATGTATCCATGCGCCTGAT
Organism: Nilaparvata lugens; assembly: GCF_014356525.2. Taxonomy (NCBI): domain Eukaryota; kingdom Metazoa; phylum Arthropoda; class Insecta; order Hemiptera; family Delphacidae; genus Nilaparvata; species Nilaparvata lugens. Next base: position 34,116,388 of record NC_052505.1, on the reverse strand, counting down.
AGAATATACATACTTTCTTAATATTTTTATTTATTTCACATATTTTGTACATGCTCATTTTACACAATAAATTTTTTTGAGTTTATTAAATTGTTTTTCCATTCACAATAACATGCCATGTGGTTACCAAATCCTCTGGTTGAATGCTATTTGTTCACAACAAAAATTTGCCAAAGGTGTCTGGCTAAATTTCAAATTATACAGCTTGATCAATTATTTAGGTTGCCGACCAGTAAGTATTATAGCCTAACCTCAAAATTTCATCATTTTATATAATTCAATAAATAGCAAATAAAATTCTTTTCTATTTGGCTGTTCGAATTGTAGCCAGGATACCCGTTATTATCTAATGTCTCACTTGTTGCTATCGCACCCGGCGATATCAGAGCAGCTGTTTGCTAGAGACCCATAGAATCTTTTCATTCAGCGATTTTGCTTGCTATTCGAATAATTTGTTATAAGTTGTTCGATGATTTGGAATTTTTAGAGTATTTTCACCTGTTCTAGTGTGGATAGCATCAATTCTCCTACCTTCGGAGACAAATTTAAAATCTTTTTTGAAATAGATTTGTTCACCATATTTCAAAATGTCCCTAACAAGCTCTATCATACAAAGCATTCTCTGATCAGGTAACTTTAAAGTTGAACTGTCAATATGGGCTTGAGTGATTCGTTCACGGCGTTGGAGGGAGTAAACAAACCTGAGGCAATAGTTTTGACATCACTGAAGTTTATCATTTAAAGTTACTTGCATATCATTGAGCACAGAATTACAATACATAAGATGTGGGAATATGAGCGATTTTACTAGTAAAAATCTAATTTTTCTAGGAAGAATACCTTGCATCTTCTTCAATGAATGAATGGCAGAGAATACAAATTTACAAGTCTTATTAATTTGATCAGACCAGTCAAGATTTTTGTTCATAATAATTCCAAGGTTTTCAACTGAATCACAGTAAGCTACTTCGACACCATCAACATTAATTTTTCGAGTGAGTTTAAATCGATGTTGCTTACTAGTCTTGAATATTCAATTATTATGGGCTGAGTTTTCATAGGGTTGAGTTTTAGTCCGTTTTTCTGAGTCCATTCTACTATTGAAATTATATCGTGATTCATTTTATTTACTGTTTGATTAATTTTAGTGATTAGGCAGCTTGCATGAATTTGAAGGTCATCAGCATAAGTATGGATACTAGGAAATTTTATGACAGAGGGTAGATCATTTGCATGAAGAGTGGATAGTAGGGGGCCTAAGATAGAACCTTGAGGGACGTCATGGTTAACATTTAACCAATTAGACCTATTATCTTTAACATATACACATTTCTTCCTACCTGAGAGATGAGATTTGAATCATGCTAGGGTTTGATAACCAAACCCAAGAATAGCTAGTTTTTTCAAGAGAATTCCATGATCTACAGTGTCGAATGCTCTTGAGGAATCAAACAGACTGAGGACAGTACACTTTCTTTGATCCATAGCTAACCTAATATCATCGGTGACACGCAAGAGAGTGGTTTCAGTAGAAAAAGTTTTTCTTAATCTAGATTGAAAATTATGTGGTTTACTATGGGCTTCAAGAAACTCTACAACTTACGATTCTTTCAAGTATTTTGGACAGAGCGGGTGAAATACTAATTGGTCTGAAATCTTCAACTTTATTGGGAGAGGTGCTTTATTTAGTGGATGTACTAGAGCAAGCTTCCAATTTTCAGGAAATTCGTTGTTTTCAAGGGACTTGTTAAAAATAAATGTTATGGTGGGCAACACTGCAAACAACAATTTCTGGATAAATTTAATTGGTATGTTATCCACCCCCATTGCATTGCTGTGACTAGGTTTATTGCTTTAAAAACATCCACTTCAGATATAAGTTGAAAGTTGAATTTGTTTTCAAGTGGTGAATTCAGATTGGTTACCTGATGTTTGAGATTATTGATATGATTATTGATGACTGTCTCGTCACGTTGTGTCGAATGAGAAACGAAATGTTTGTTGATATCGTCCAAAGGTAAGTCAATTTCAGTTTGAGATTTCTGTTCAACAAGGCCAAATTCTTTTATTCCGCGCCATAGTTATCTAGAGTCTTGTCTATTGTCTGTCATGAATGAGTTCAAGTTACTAGTCTTCGAATTCCGTAGCTGTTGTTTTACTTTATTCCTCAAGCTCAATTAAACTGTCCAAGTCAAATGTCTTTTTAGATTTTCTGTGAGCTTTGTCTCTTTGTACTCATTTTGAGTATTTTAGGAGTCATCCATGATACAAGTTGTTTTCTGTTCATCCTCCTTGTCACATAGGGTGCATGTTTATCATACAGATTGAGTGTCCAATTTTCAAAAGTTTCAACCATTGCATCAACAGTGGGTAAGGCTTCAATCTGATGCCAGGGGGTTTGAGCTACGTCAGTCAAAAAAGCGTCATCGTCAATGTGTTTGAAGTCTCTGTCAGTAATAAATTTCTGTCCTATGAGAGAGTACACAGTAAATCAAGTCATGTCCTGGAATGGCTGACACAGAGATTTGACCAGTTTCAACAACCTCATTTGGATCAATAACTATTAATAAGTCAATGAATGTTTCAGAGTCATTAGTATGATGAGTTGGGTCGAGTGATAAGATAGTCATATTAAGGCATTGGAATATTGTGGTCAGTTGAAAGTGGTCAAAGTTACGATTTGTCATATTTAGATCAGTGTTCAGATCTCCCATAACTAGTATTCGATTATAATGAGGCATGAAAGAAAGTAAGGCATTTTCGAAATCACTGAAGTGGCCAATTTTTGGTGGGTGATAGCAGATACCAACAAGTAGTTTATTGGAGCTAGATAAATATAATTCAAGTAACATGAATTCAGGTCTGGCAGAATACTCCTGCTCTGATGAGATTAATATTTTTGTTTTTATATAATCTTTCAAAAAGACTGCAACCCCTCCACAAGCCTTATGAAGCCTATAATTTCGGAAAAAATTATATCCGGGCAATACAACTTGGCTAGAATGAATACTAGGCTTGAGAAATGATTCTGAAATACCTATTACATTGAAGTCTTGAGATCTGAAAATTACTCTCAGTTCATCAATATGGCAGCTGAGTGATTGAACATTGAGATGAGCGGCTTTAAAAAGTTTCTTAAGAGGGTGAAGTTTGTTAGATAATATTATGCCTGTGTCCTGAATATTGTTATCATTATTATTAATCAAGTTAAAATGGGGAGAGGGCGAGCGAGATGGGTTGTCACTGAAAGACATCATTCAAGACACAGACATAGATCCAACTAAATAGCAGAGCATGACAGATGAATTGAAGGGTAAGGTAACACTAAAACTAGGAAGGCTTAAAACTAAGAAAATCTAAAATACAAGAATAGTCATAAATGCATCAGATTGATCAGATAGTTCGGCGTCCGTTGGAAAAATAGGAATTCAAGTCCAAATTAATTTACAGTGCACTATTATAAAACTTATCAGAGTCCAGCAGATAATCCAATGTGGTGGGCAGTTTGCAGTGGTAGATGCTGATGGGAGCGAGCAGGTGGAGGTGCAAGAGAGAACCAGGGCGGTGGCAAGAGAGCGCGTGCAAGAAGTCACAGGAATCAGGTCTGAAAACAGGAAGGAAAATTCAGCAGAAAAAGTACAGAAAGTATATGAAAGTCATTAAGAGGATAGACAATTGAAAGAGAGTGTACAGAGAGATGGAAAATAAGAACGAGAAATATGAATCAGCAGATTGATTTCAGACCAATTTCAAATTGCAGTTGACGGTTATTAGAGAGAAGAATGTGCAAAGAGAACTTAAACTGTGTGCTTGGAATGTGACCATGGTGAAAATCACAATAGAAGTGCCCATCATAAGTTTACCGTCATTAATACGATGACTGTTATTTCTGTTATTGTCAATTCCACGAAAAGTCACCTTGAATCCTGCTGCAAGTTTACTATACACACTAGTAATATAGATGTGGAAATGGGATTCAGGCTTTGTTGATGAACAGAAATAAATTCACAGATTACGGATTGACAATGAACTGAGATGAGGAAGAAGCTGTATATACTCAGCAATTCGAAATGGGTTATGATTGTATTATTAATGTGAACTTTTGTTCCGGAGCAATTATCATAATTTCATCAACAGTGGAAAAGCTTCTATTCTTGTATTATGCTATCGTTAGATAAAAAGTGACACATTGGATTAGCTGGAAACATCATTCAGTTATGTCTGATGGAATACTAGTTTCTTGATTGAGTATTGGATGATTCAATCAGTAAAAACGTTTCAGGATACTGGATGAATTGCTATTACTAAATTGATATAGCTTTATCCCAATAATTATATTTTTCCATGTAAACATATGAAAAAAGTCTTATATATGTGTTCAAAAAAGCAGAAATTAATTTTAAGATTCGTTAACATAGAAGTTGGTAAAAATTGTATCTTTAGGGCAATTTACTAACAAAAAATAAAAGACTGAAAAAAAGAAAAGAGAGAAGAGCGATGATTACATGAAGTGGCACAATTGAAATAATGACAGCTCACCTTTAGTAGGAAGATATGACGTGCCAACACCGTGAAGTGTTTAGTGGAGGTCGGCAAGACGCTCGGCGGTGTAGATGCGTCGTCCAGGTCCCTCTCCGACGGCGTACTTGATGCGGTCATCGACTGTCCACGTGTTTCTTATCCCGAACTTGTTTTCCGCTGCGTTCAAGAGTGCCAGTCGGTGCCTCGTCAAGTTCTCCCTCACGGTGATGCCAGTGTTCTTCAGCATCCGCTTGGCTGCGAACACCCTCTGCCTCGTCCGGTAGAATTTCGTCGGCCAGTTGCGTTGGTTTTTGGAAATTTTGCATTTCAAGGATAATATAGAAGGAAAAAGGAGCCTCTTTCATACGTCAATATTAGAATGAAAATCAGACTATAGAATTATTCATCATAAATCAGCTGTCATGTTGACTACAAATTGCATGCCATGACGCATGCAATTCAATATCTCAATGTAACTTGGTAAAAAATTAACAGCTGTGTAGACTATAAATTGCATGCCTCATTGAATGCAATATTTATGCACTATTAAATAGGATGCAAAGAACTTACAACAGCTCGTCTGGGCGCCTAGATGTCTTCTGGTTTTCTCGCGCTAAATTCCGGAAAGCGTTATAATATGATAATTAAATCTTGTGTAAGGATGATCTGATCAAATAAATAGTGTTTGAGTATGGATGTGCTTATGGTTTGGGACGTCGTTATAACTGCGTGAGGTCTACTGTTTACAGAACTACTAGTAGCTTTGGTGTAAAACCAGCTTAAAGATGCATACCACGTTAAGGTCTTTGAATGAAAGTATAGACCTTATACGAATACATTAAAACATTTAAACATTAAAACATTTAAACATTTAAACATTTAAACATTTAAACATTTAAACATTTAAACATTTAAACCTTTAAACATTTAAACATTTAAACATTTAAAATTTAAACATTTAAACATTTAACATTTAAACATTTAAACATTTAAACATTTAAACATTTAAACATTTAAACATTTAAACATTTAAACATTAAACATTTAAACATTTAAACATTGAAACATTTAAACATTTAAACATTTAACATTTAACATTTAAACATTCAAACATTTAAACATTAAAACATTTGAACATCTAAACATTTAAACATTTGAACATTTGAACATTTAAACATTAAACATCTAAACATTTAAACATTTAAACATTTGAACATTTAAACATTTTAACATCTAAACATTTGAACATTTGAACATTTAAACATTTAACATTTGAACATTTAAACATTTAACATTTAAACATTTAAACATTTAAACATTCAACATTTAAACATTTAAACATTTAAACATTTAAACATTAACATTTAAACATTTAAACATTTAAACATTTAAACTTTAAACATTTAAACATTTAACATTTAAACATTTACACATTTAAACATTTAAAATTTAACATTTAAACATTTAAACATTTAAACATTTAAACATTTAAACATTTAAACATTTAAACATTTAACATTTAAACATTTAAACATTTAAACATTTAAACATTAAACATTTAAACATTTAAACATTTAAACATTTAAACTTTAAACATTTAAACATTTAAAATTTAACATTTAAACATTTAACAATTTAAACATTTAAACATTTAAACATTTAAACATTTAAACATTTAAAACATTTCTTCTTCTTCTTCTTCTTCTTCTTCTTCTTCTTCTTCTTCTTCTTCCTCTTCTCCTTCCTCTTCTTCAAAAATTTAATTATAAAATGAATATTTAGCAAAAAGAAAGAAAACGTAAACCATATGTTCAAAAATCCCTGAAAATGAGTTTCATACATGAAAATAATTTCAATTACACTATACTATAGAATATTAAGAAATAATACTGATACGGAATATCAGAATGACATTGAAGGGGAAAAATAGAAAGCTGCTTGGGGAATATAATTTTTAAAATATTCACTATCTCGATATTCACTATTGATCAATCAATTATTGTTCCAATAATAAAAACAAATGATCCAAGATAAAAGCACAAATAAATTGTTTCTCTATTAAAAAATATTACACTTGTTGATAGGTACCTTTCATATCAACGAGGAACTATAAAACTAAATTCAATCTACTTCCCACAATCAAGGAAGCACATTAGGTTGAGTAATAACGACCAAAAGCTCAATGATTACAAGTGAATCAGTTAGAATCAACACATCATATATTCACCTCTCTAAGCATACATCTCCAAGTGAAGCATTCGTGACAATTATTAGTTGTGAGATGCCAACAAATAAAGTAGAACAGCCTTGATTGGCTGATGTGCTGATGGGTGAGAGCCAGATTCCAAGCCATAGTCGATTACTACGCTCTATCGCAGCCAATTGAAATGTCCCCCTTTTCATTACACGGCGTCATTTGTCTTAGCAGGATTCTCCAATTACGCTGAGACAAAAGATCGGTGATGCCAACAGTTAACCTCCACATAAACCAAGTTCTCGAAACGAGGTGGTTGAACAAGATATATGTCACTTTCAGCAAATTAGTTCTTACCGTGCCTCAATACATCTCCAAAACGTAATGGGAGTTATATAGAAATTTGGCTGTGGAAGATAGTTTATGTATGTACGTGGTGTTATCGAAATACCAGAATTGATATAGGATGTCATTCCTATTGTAAATTATGAATGTGAGATATTTATCCACCTCTACTGATCAATTAACTAAAAAGTAAATTCAATTGACTTCGTTCAAAATCCTATCACAAAACATTTTCAAACACCAATAAAAAAAATTCAAGTGAATGTCAACAGTCCCAGACATCTAATTATCACTGATTGATTTTTGTCCATCAATAAATTTTTATACAGAGTTGATTAAAAGTATGGAAACAGCTAAATATTTCTGTTACAAGGATAATTTGACAATATGTTTCATTTGAGATCCTCTTCGTATGAAAAACGACTTCCCTGTTGCTTCAGAGTTTTGGTCCGCAATCTTGGAACCGCTATCTTGAATCCAACTTAATTTTTTTAAATGAGAATAATAATAATTAGAATATGATACATTATTTTGATACAGAGTATTCAAGAGTATGAGAATATGGGGAATATGATAGAACTCCATTTTGTAACGAATAAAAATATTTGATGATTGCCTTATGAAACTCTACTTAACTATCAGCCCTTTTGAAATATTTGAATCCACGGTTGGGAGCATTGGATGGCTTCGTTCATCCATTTCAGCACTGTCATAGAGAAACAATAGCGTAAGTAGATATACCACGGTATAGGAATTTATGTTGCAACTTTTACTGTTATCTCAAGCCGATTACTGTCGATTATTGTCAATTTTTACTGTTTTGTTGGGGTGAGAGTGTAGGAACGGCACAATTTGAGAGACTACCAGCGTCACACAGCTGCATGGGAAAGAACTAAGTGAACTATCGGCTTGGGATAACAGTAAAAGTTGCGACATAAACGCCCTATACCATGGGATGATGGGATATCTACTTACGCTATCGTTACTCTATGGTACTGTTCAACAACACTTGATTTAGCAACTAAGTAACTTATCACGAGCCAGGAACGATGAAAAGAACATTTGTAGAAATGCTACTGACATTATTTTATTAGCTGAAACCATATAATATTCAAACATTTAAACATTTAAACATTTAAACATTTAAACATTTAAACATCTAAACATTAAACATTTAAACATTCAAACATTAAACATTTAAAAATTTAAACATTTAAACATTTAAACATTTAAACATTTAACATTTAAACATTTAACATTTAAAAATTTAAACATTTAAACATTTAAACATTTAACATTTAAACATTTAAACATTTAAACATTTAAACATTTAAAAATTTAAACATTTAAACATTTAAACATTTGAACATTTAAACATTTAAACATTTAAACATTTAAACATTTAAACATTTAAACATTTAACATTTAAACATTTAAACATTTAAACATTTAACATTTAAACATTAAACATTTAAACATTTAAACATTTAAACATTTAAACATTTAAACATTTAAACATTTAACATTTAAATATTTTAATATTTTAACATTTAAACATTTCTTCTTCCTCTTCTTCTTCTTTTTCTTCTTCTTCTTCTTCTTCCTCTTTTTCAATAATTTAATTATAAAATGAATATTTAGCAAAAAGAAGAAAACGTAAACCATATGTTCAAAAATCCCTGAAAATGAGTTTCATACATGAAAATAATTTCAATTACACTATAATATAGAATATTAAGAAATAATACTGATATGGAATATCAGAATGACATTGAAGGGGAAAAATAGAAAGCTGCTTGGGAATATAATTTTTAAAATATTCACTGTCTCGATATTCACTATTGATAAATCAATTATTGTTCCAATAATAAGAACAAATGATCCAAGATAAACGCACAAATAAATTGTTTCTCTATTAAAAAATATTACACTTGTTGATAGGTACCTTTCATATCAACGAGGAACTATAAAACTAAATTCAATCTACTTCCCACAATCAAGGAAGCACATTAGGTTGAGTAATAACGACCAAAAGCTCATTGATTACAAGTGAAGCAATTAGAATCAACACATCATATATTCACCTCTCTAAGCATACATCTCCAAGTGAAGCATTCGTGACAATTATTAGTTGTGAGATGCCAACAAATAAAGTAGAACAGCCTTGATTGGCTGATGTGCTGATGGGTGAGAGCCAGATTCCAAGCCATAGTCGATTACTACGCTCTATCGCAGCCAATTGAAATGTCCCCCTTTTCATTACACGGCGTCATTTGTCTTAGTAGGATTCTCCAATTACGCTGAGACAAAAGATCGGTGATGCCAACAGTTAACCTCCACATAAACCAAGTTCTCGAAACGAGGTGGTTGAACAAGATATATGTCACTTTCAGCAAATTAGTTCTTACCGTGCCTCAATACATCTCTAAAACGTAATGGGAGTTATATATTTGGCTGTGGAAGATAGTTTATCTATGTACGTGGTGTTATCGAAATACCAGAATTGATATAGGATGTCATTCCTATTGTAAATTATGAATGTGAGATATTTATCCACCTCTACTGATCAATTAACTAAAAAGTAAATTCAATTGACTTCGTTCAAAATCCTATCACAAAACATTTTCAAACACCAATAAAAAAATTCAAGTGAATGTCAACAGTCCCAGACATCTAATTATCACTGATTGATTTTTGTCCATCAATAAATTTTTATACAGAGTTGATTAAAAGTATGGAAACAGCTAAATATTTCTGTTACAAGGATAATTTGACAATATGTTTCATTTGAGATCCTCTTCGTATGAAAAACGACTTCCCTGTTGCTTCAGAGTTTTGGTCCGCAATCTTGGAACCGCTATCTTGAATCCAACTTAATTTTTTTAAATGAGAATAATAATAATTAGAATATGATACATGATTTTGATACAGAGTATTCAAGAGTATGAGAATATGGGGAATTATGATAGAACTCCATTTTGTAACGAATAAAAATATTTGATGATTGCCTTATGAAACTCTACTTAACTATCAGCCCTTTTGAAATATTTGAATCCACGGTTGGGAGCATTGGATGGTTTCGTTCATCCATTTCAGCACTGTCATAGAGAAACAATAGCGTAAGTAGATATACCACGGTATAGGGAATTTATGTTGCAACTTTTACTGTTATCTCAAGCCGATTACTGTCGATTATTGTCAATTTTTACTGTTTTGTTGGGGTGAGAGTGTAGGAACGGCACAATTTGAGAGACTACCAGCGTCACACAGCTGCATGGGAAAGAACTAAGTGAACTATCGGCTTGGGATAACAGTAAAAGTTGTGACATAAACGCCCTATACCATGGGATGATGGGATATCTACTTACGCTATCGTTACTCTATGGTACTGTTCAACAACACTTGTTTTAGCAACTAAGTAACTTATCACGAGCCAGGAACGATGAAAAGAACATTTGTAGAAATGCTACTGACATTATTTTATTAGCTGACACCATATTATATTCAAACATTTAAACATTTAAACATTTAAACATTTAAACATTTAAAAATTTAAACATTTAAACATTTAAACATTTAAACATTTAAACATTAAACATTTAAACATTTAAACATTTAAAAATTTAAACATTTAAACATTTAAACATTTGAACATTTAAACATTTAAACATTTAAACATTTAAACATTTAAACATTTAAACATTTAAACATTTAAACATTTAAACATTTAAACATTTAAACATTTAAACATTTAAACATTTAACATTTAAACATTTAAACATTTAAACATTTAAACATTTAAACATTTAACATTTAAACATTTAACATTTAAACATTTAAACATTTCTTCTTCCTCTTCTTCTTCTTTTTCTTCTTCTTCTTCTTCTTCCTCTTTTTCAATAATTTAATTATAAAATGAATATTTAGCAAAAAGAAAGAAAACGTAAACCATATGTTCAAAAATCCCTGAAAATGAGTTTCATACATGAAAATAATTTCAATTACACTATAATATAGAATATTAAGAAATAATACTGATATGGAATATCAGAATGACATTGAAGGGGAAAAATAGAAAGCTGCTTGGGAATATAATTTTTAAAATATTCACTGTCTCGATATTCACTATTGATAAATCAATTATTGTTCCAATAATAAGAACAAATGATCCAAGATAAACGCACAAATAAATTGTTTCTCTATTAAAAAATATTACACTTGTTGATAGGTACCTTTCATATCAACGAGGAACTATAAAACTAAATTCAATCTACTTCCCACAATCAAGGAAGCACATTAGGTTGAGTAATAACGACCAAAAGCTCATTGATTACAAGTGAAGCAATTAGAATCAACACATCATATATTCACCTCTCTAAGCATACATCTCCAAGTGAAGCATTCGTGACAATTATTAGTTGTGAGATGCCAACAAATAAAGTAGAACAGCCTTGATTGGCTGATGTCCTGATGGGTGAGAGCCAGATTCCAAGCCATAGTCGATTACTACGCTCTATCGCAGCCAATTGAAATGTCCCCCTTTTCATTACACGGCGTCATTTGTCTTAGTAGGATTCTCCAATTACGCTGAGACAAAAGATCGGTGATGCCAACAGTTAACCTCCACATAAACCAAGTTCTCGAAACGAGGTGGTTGAACAAGATATATGTCACTTTCAGCAAATTAGTTCTTACCGTGCCTCAATACATCTCTAAAACGTAATGGGAGTTATATATTTGGCTGTGGAAGATAGTTTATCTATGTACGTGGTGTTATCGAAATACCAGAATTGATATAGGATGTCATTCCTATTGTAAATTATGAATGTGAGATAATTCTCCACCTCTACTGATCAATTAGCTAAAAAGTGAATTCAATTGACTTCGTTCAAAATCCTATCACAAAACATTTTCAAACACCAATAAAATAATTCAAGTGAATGTCAACAGTCCCAGACATCTGATTATCACTGATTGAATTTTGTCCATCAATAAATTTTTATACAGAGTTGGTTAAAAGTATGGAAACAGCTCAATATTTCTGTTACAAGGATAATTTGACAATATGTTTCATTTGAGATCCTCTTCGTATGAAAAACGACTTCCCTGCTGCTTCAGAGTTTTGGTCCGCAATCTTGGAACCGCTATCTTGAATCTAACTCAATTTTTTTTAAATTAGAGTAATAATAATTAGAATATGATACATGATTTTGATACAGAGTATTCAAGAGTATGAGAATATGGAGAATTATGATAGAACTCAATTTTGTAACGAATAAACATATTTTATGATTGCCTTATGAAACTCTACTTAACTATCAGCCCTTTTGAAATATTTGAATCCACGGTTGGGAGCATTGGATGGTTTCGTTCATCCATTTCAGTACTGTCCAACAACACTTGTTTTAGCAACTAAGTAACTTATCACGAGCCAGGAACGTCAAATAAAACATTTTTAGAAATGCTACTGATATTATTTTATTAGCTGACACCATATTATATTCAAACATCAATTATCAATCATCTTTGAAATTCTGTTACATCCAATCATAATCTTCAATGTAAAGAATCCGGTTACCTATTCAAATACTTGTTTCAAAACTACAACATTGGACAGTAATTATAATAATTATTTCTCAAATTATTAAGACTTTGTCGCAATTGTTTGTAATAAATATTAAGACAAGCATTTGCTATCTTAGCATTTACATAATTCAAGTGAATGTCAACAGTCCCAGACATCTGATTATCACTGATTGAATTTTGTCCATCAATAAATTTTTATACAGAGTTGGTTAAAAGTATGGAAACAGCTCAATATTTCTGTTACAAGGATAATTTGACAATATGTTTCATTTGAGATCCTCTTCGTATGAAAAACGACTTCCCTGCTGCTTCAGAGTTTTGGTCCGCAATCTTGGAACCGCTATCTTGAATCTAACTCAATTTTTTTTAAATTAGAGTAATAATAATTAGAATATGATACATGATTTTGATACAGAGTATTCAAGAGTATGAGAATATGGAGAATTATGATAGAACTCAATTTTGTAACGAATAAACATATTTTATGATTGCCTTATGAAACTCTACTTAACTATCAGCCCTTTTGAAATATTTGAATCCACGGTTGGGAGCATTGGATGGTTTCGTTCATCCATTTCAGTACTGTCCAACAACACTTGTTTTAGCAACTAAGTAACTTATCACGAGCCAGGAACGTCAAATAAAACATTTTTAGAAATGCTACTGATATTATTTTATTAGCTGACACCATATTATATTCAAACATCAATTATCAATCATCTTTGAAATTCTGTTACATCCAATCATAATCTTCAATGTAAAGAATCCGGTTACCTATTCAAATACTTGTTTCAAAACTACAACATTGGACAGTAATTATAATAATTATTTCTCAAATTATTAAGACTTTGTCGCAATTGTTTGTAATAAATATTAAGACAAGCATTTGCTATCTTAGCATTTACATAATTTATTATAGTCAATCTATTTGAGTACAGATATATTATAGTATCTAAATTACTGAAGTGTTTGCAAGTTCTAATAACAAAGCCCAACAGTCGATTAGAAACATTTAAAATGTGTTCAATATGAGAGATGAATCTGAAATCACTTTGAAAATAGACTCCTAAGTCCTTACACGATATTTTGATTGGAAGAGCAGAACCATTCATCATGTAAGAGAAATTAAAAGGAAGATTCTGTCTTGAAAATGTCATTATGTGTGATTTATTAACATTAATTTTTAAACCATTCACAGAGCTCCATGTGGTAATCTCATTAATATCCTCTTGTAATGTATCACAATCATCCACAACGGTGATAGTTTTATATATCTTAACATCATCGGCAAATAAAAGACATTATTTAGAGTTTTTTAATACATCAGGTAGATCGTTGATCATGATGAGGAATAAAAGAGGACCTAATGATGTACCTTGAGGGACACCAGATACGTTTGCTTATAGATCATATGACACAAATTGTTTTCTGCCCTTCAGATAAGATGCTATAAATCCTACAGTAGAATTCGAGAAAGTATAGGCCAGTAGTTTTTTTAGTAGAACATCATGATTTACAAGGTCAAAAGCCTTTCGGAAATCAATGTATACAACATCAACCCTCCCAGAAGACTCCAGACCATGCAAAACATCACATGAAAATTCAATGAAATTTGTAGTAGTCGACTTAACAGGTAAAAAGCCGTGTTGCTGTTTATTGAAACTGTTCAACATGTGCTTGTAAATAGAATCAAAAATGATACTTTCAAAAATCTTTGAAAAAACATTTGTCAAGCTTATTGGTCTAAAATTAGCAATGTCTTGCATGTTGCCAGACTTTAATATTGGTGAGACCCTAGCGAGCTTCCATTCATTCAGGAAATCACCAAGTTTTAGAGATAAATTGAAAATGAAGCAAAGATTAATGGACAAAAGATCGCAGCATCCCTTCACCAGGAAAGGTGGAATACCATCAGGACCACAAGATGCCCTAGGCTTAAGTAACTTGATAGCTTTCTCAACATTTTCGATGGAATCAGTCCTTAAATTCAAAATATTCTGATCAGCGACAACCGGTGAGTTCATGGCAGAAGGAACCATCGAACCATCGTATGAACCATTCGCAATATCCACCCCACTCTCGAATACTGATGAATTCAGAAACATACTTTTCTGCTTCGGTGCTGCAGCAATACGCTTGTTATTCACATAAGACCAGAAACTACGTATGTTACCCCTCACTGAGGACTGAACAGTAATTAGGTACCTTCTATTGGATTCACATATTTTGGCTTTTAATCAACGCCTAATCAATATAAATCTATGATTATGGAAATCAGAATGTCTCCGCTTTCTTGCCATTCTGTTCTTAAGATTAATTTTACTAATTATTTTCCCTGTGAACCTGGAATAACCTTGCCTTTTCACAGGATTCCTTCTAGGTACGCAACAATCAATGACAGAGAATAAAGTATTATAGAAATGATTTACAGCCTCATCAACATCTGTCATACAATAGAGAGAGGACCAATCGATATCATTCAAAATAATGTACAAGTTTAAATAGTCAGCTCTTTTATAGTTATAAATAAGGTTATTAGAAAAATAATTGGAATTACGGTTTAAATTGAGATACGGTATGATAAATGTTAGTTCAAAAGCAGGATGATGAGCATCCTCAAAAACCAAAGGTGATGCATCCTGCTGGACACTCAAATCAATGTTGCTAAGTACCAGATCCAAAGTAAGGTTGTTTACATTGAGAATATTATTCTTGAGCTCTAAGTTGAACAATGTTGAAAAATTATTTAGTCTACGTGCACGTAAGGAACCAGTAAATAAGTTGTAATCAGCCGAGTTAATCTCAGGAAAATTAAAATCTCCAACCATAATAATATTACCATCAATTAACCCATTGAGACTCTCAACATGATCATAGAAATTTCCAAAAATACACATATCCGAAGCAGGCGGAATATAAACAACAATCAAAAATACATTACAATAACCGAAATTTAGTTTGACACACAAAGACTGGAAACCCTCAACACGGGAAGAAGCTACCAATTCAGAGCTATAGCAATCTTTGACAGCTGCAACAACTCCCCATCCTCCTCTTCCGTCATTTGTTGAGTCATTACGATATGTATGTATACCTATTATCAAATAGCTCTTGGTCGGATATATGAGAGTGAAGCCAAGTTTCAGACAAAGCTATGGCATCAAAATTTGAATTCAAAAGATTTTCCGAAAATTCATGCGTTTTAGTTCTTAATCCATTAACATTTTGATAGTAAAAGCTCAATTCAGACATTTTACTAAGCATTGACTAAATGCTATTAACCCTAGAGAGGTCGCGCAAGTGAAAATCACACGAGGGGTCGCGCTGGGTGGATTAGACCAGGTGCAGTAATATGTGACAGAGTACGATAAAATTTGAGATTTTATTGTTGGATTTCCCAGTCTTTCTTGTTCACTCACGTCTTTCCTCTTTTTAACACTTTCTAAAAGTCTCAAAAACTCGTTCCTCTTCCATTTCATCCATGTTTGAGAAGTAAAAGTAGCACACACAAGGAGTCGCGCTGGGTGGATTCGACCCATATGCGGAAAACGCGACAGGTCCCACTGGGTGGATTCGACCCGTATACGGATAACGTGAAAAGTCGCGCTGGGTGTATTCGACCAGTACTTGTTGAAAAGCGTGGGTGCCAGTGACTGGGACAACGGAAATAAGGCGCCAACTGCATCACTGTCTAGTGGGGAGAGTCAATTTGAAGGTACTTAGGAGGGGGGATGCATACTTTTCATGAGTGCAAAGAAATTAATGACCTTGTTCACTTATGACTGGGTGCAAAAGACCAGGCGCGACCCCTCCCGGGTTTTAATTGATCAACAATGATAATAAGGTATTTTTTCTTCTAAATAGGCCGAAGTCTAATTTAGAGGCCGATACATGTTCTGCAATAAATATTCTCGCGTTGACGACTCGATTAGAACTGCTGCTTTTACACTCAATTTTTCCTATTGGCAAGAAAACACGTGGAGCGGCCAGCCTAATTCTAAGTTGAAACGTCGTGGGGTCGCATTTCCAAATAAGTTTGCATTAATTCCATTACGAAATTCAAGTCAGTATTAACAGAATGCTGGAAGACTGCATAACATTTGATAATTAGTAGTTCTATGAACAGTAGACCTTGCGCAGTTATAAACCACAGTCTCCTCTAATATTGACCATCAGCGTAAATTCTGTCCTGTCCTGTCGTGTCGACGAGATATCGGTGTATAAACGACTAATGGCTGTTTGGGTTGTTGTATCGACAATGCTAATAATTTGATGTAAACAGCTATGCTGCTATCATCAAAAGCTTACCGAGTTGAAAGCGGAGAAAAGTCGGCAGAAAATACAATGCTACTTCATGTTATCAATTGTGTGCCTCACTGCATGCAATTAATAGTCCACACAACAGCTATGTTTTCAATAAGTTACATTGAAATATTGAATTGCATGCGTCATTACATGCAATTTATAATCCACTCAACAGCTGATTGATGATGAATAATTCTATAGTCTGATTTTTACTCTAATATTGGCGTATGAAGGAGGCTCCTTTTCCTTTTATATTATCCTTGAAATGCAACATTTTCAAAAACCTTGTAAATACGTCGACGCCAAATTAAAAAAGGAACATACCTGTTGAATTCCGTGAAAATCAATTCTTTAACTTTAAAAAAAAGGTTACTAGAGTTCATATTGGAAAAATTAAGTTCAATTTTGATCAGTTCAACAACCAGGAAGAAAGGTACAAAGAAAAACTACAATTCAAACATCTCAATATCCCCCATATTACAATACCAATAAATCATACAAAAATGAAAGGAATTAGTACATAAGAGTCTCACAGATCAAACTCTTTTGTCCAAAGTGTTGAATATGTGAGTAGATGTTACTACTAGTAGTTCTGTGAACAGTAGACCTCGCGCAGTCATACTGCAGTAGGGGGAATGGGGGAATGCCGGTATGTTAAGCAGCATCCATTTTAGTTTTTGATTAAACTCCCAATTTTGTCTTGTAACATTTCTTGTGGCTTCCACATATCACAGGCTACAATATAATTTTTTTGTAAATACTTTGTGACAAAATGAGTACCATAAATTTTTTTTCCCCCACCCTTACACATACCGGTATTACCCCAACCCTTGGGGTAATGGCAGTAGGGACTTTCCCCATATATTTTCAATTGGAAAAATTTGATAAAACAAATTTCATAAATTTTTTGTGAGAATCAAACTCAAACCATCTAAATATATATTATAGGGACTTGAAGAAAAGACTCAAGTATGAAAGCTATTCTATTTAAATCATTGAATATTTTTATTAATTTAAATTATTATATTTTGATATTTTTCAATGAATATATTTGAGTATATTTTAATTATTTGAATATTTATAAATTAAATAAAGGAGTTAACAGTTGTTTCAAGCTCACAGTAAATTGACTTGAAACAACCATTAGAAAAAGTGATGGGGAATGCCGGTAACCTACTGCCATTACCCCTCAGTGTCTTACCGGTAACGGGGCTACCCAAAATGCATGACTTTACTAAAACGTTTAGGATAACCAATGTAAAATCAGTTTTGACGATGGTTTATACATAAAATTGAAGCCTGATTGGTACACTAGGTGATTTCAACATGGAACCTATGATAGTGTGAACAGGAACAGTATTTACATTGCTGGAAAGTCATGTAAAAGTTATAACAAAAATCTGGTGTGGCGCACTCACACAACTTTCCTTGCAGTTATGAAAATTGATCATTTGATCATTGATAATTGATCATTGATCTGACGCCAGTTTTCACGCGCATCTCAAGTCTACTTATAAACAAAGATCTGAGCCAGCTGGTGACAGGACAATAACACTGTAGTCATACGAGGTTTGCTATCTCTTCATAGTGAATCATTTGATAGAATCAACAGTTTGCAATTGGATAATTACATTTTCTCCAATTTCGTGCTTATTTTCAATTTTAGGTGAAAATGTTACAGAACATTAATAGTAGAGATTTTCATGCTCAATCTTTTCCAATCAGAATTTTTTGTTTAAATTGTATTTGAAGCCTGATAATTGGGAATCTGAAATCAAACTTTGCATAGATGGGGCGGAGCTCCTGAAATTTTTACAGATATGGGATTTGTGGCAGTTGATAGAGCTTATCAATGACTATTTCAGGTATAAATTTAATCGAAATCGTTCAAGCCATCATTCAAAACCCTGTTTTTGTCAACATTTTCTCCATTTTAGCCGCCATCTTGAGTTGCATTTGATCGAAATTGTTCGTGTCGGATCCTTATATCGTACGGACCTTAAGCTCCAATTTCAAGTCATTCCGTTAATTGGGAGTTGAGATATCGTGTACACAGACGCACATACACTCAACATACACAAACACCACACACACACACACACACACACACCACACACACACACACACACACACCACACACACACACACACACATACTCAAAAACCACTTTTTTGGACTCAGGGGACCTTGAAAAGTATAGAAATTTAGAAATTGGGGTACCTTAATTTTTTTCGGAAAGCAATACTTTCCTTACCTATGGTATAAGGCAAAGAAGGCAATAATAAGGCAAAGAAAGTAAAAACCAGTTGACTCTTGACAACAAGCTAGCACACCAAAGAGAATGGCTGACTGATGCCAAGCAAAAAATTAGTACTTCTTCTTCACACCAAGCATCTAGCGTGGTTAGCACGAGTACAAATACATAGGGATGCATATAGACTGCTTACTGGGGCTACCTCCTTACCGGGGCAACCCCACATTCCCCTAGGCCTCCTCTTATACTGTCCATCAGAGTAAATCCTTTCTGTATGTCGTGTCGGCGAGATATCGGTGTGAAAACGGCTAATGGCTGTTTGGGTTTAGTCCAGTCAATATTGACATAAAATAGGGGTGTGCTTGCAATTTATATTGTAGTTCTGATTTTTTAGTATATTATTTGGGTACATAAGAGAAGTCCAGACCATTTCTTCATGCAAAATTTACTTGTGCTAGATACAGTGTTGCCCAAAAACCTCGTACTTTCGGCTCATTCTCCATTTTCAGGTATCCCTGCCAAATCTCGTAATCGGACCAAAAAATTTGCTCTCGTCTTTTTTTCAGATTATAAAATTCTGAATAAAATGAGATCATTTGGTATTCTCTATCTTCTATGAGTAATGAGTTATGATTTTTCAAAAATGAGTAAAATTTGAAGAAAAAAAAATCTTGATGAATAATTTTAGTTTTTGGTCAACAATATCTTCCGATTCCTACCATTTAGATCTATAATTCAATCCCTTTGCTCATATTTTTGTGCTCTACAATCTGAGATCAGGTAGAGCGCTCTATCTCATATACATTTCCAGGTACACCTGACATCAATGCTCCTTGTATTGTGAAAATAGGTACCCAATTTTCAGCTTCAACCATCATCACCAACTACATTGTCCTCACA